>NC_042970.1:82559620-82684654 GCF_901001165.1 Salmo trutta | reverse complement strand
AACACTGTTCCTGTTAATCACTCCTTCTAGGGAGGTCTGGACTACAATATAAAACACTGTTCCTGTTTAGAACTCATTCTAGGGAGGTCTGGACTAACAATATAAAACACTGTTCCTGTTTAGTAACTCCTATTCATAGGGAGGGTCTGGACTACAATATAAAACACTGTTCCTGTTTAGTAACTCCTATTCTAGGGAGGTCTGGACTACAATATAAAACACTGTTCCTGTTTAGTAACTCCTATTCTAGGGAGGTCTGGACTACAATACAAAACACTGGTCCTGTTAGTACACTCCTATTCTAGGGAGTCTGGTCTGGACTACAATATAAACACTGTTCCTGTTTAGTAACTCCTATTCTAGGGGAGGTCTGCTGACTACAA
Source organism: Salmo trutta (assembly GCF_901001165.1). NCBI lineage: Eukaryota > Metazoa > Chordata > Actinopteri > Salmoniformes > Salmonidae > Salmo > Salmo trutta. The sequence goes on along the minus strand of NC_042970.1, from coordinate 82,684,271 downwards.
TATAAAACACTGTTCCTGTTTAGTAACTCCTATTCTAGGAGGTCTGGACTACAATATAAAACACTGTTCCTGTTTAGTAACTCCTATTCTAGGGAGGTCTGGTCTGGACTACAATATAAAACACTGTTCCTGTTTAGTCACTCCTATTCTAGGGAGGTCTGCTGGACTACAATATAAAACACTGTTCCTGTTTAGTAACTCCTATTCTAGGGAGGTCTGGACTACAATATAAACACTGTTCCTGTTTAGTAACTCCTATTCTAGGGAGGTCTGGACTACAATATAAAACACTGTTCCTGTTTAGTAACTCCTATTCTAGGGAGGTCTGGTCTGGACTACAATATAAAACACTGTTCCTGTTTAGTCACTCCTATTCTAGGGAGGTCTCTGGACTACAATATAAAACACTGTTCCTGTTTAGTAACTCCTATTCTAGGGAGGTCTGGACTACAATATAAAACACTGTTCCTGTTTAGTCACTCCTATTCTAGGGAGGTCTGGACTACAATATAAAACACTGTTCCTGTTTAGTCACTCCTATTCTAGGGAGGTCTGGTCTGGACTACAATATAAAACACTGTTCCTGTTTAGTAACTCCTATTCTAGGGAGGTCTGGGACTACAATATAAAACACTGTTCCTGTTTAGTCACTCCTATTCTAGGGAGGTCTGGACTACAATATAAAACACTGTTCCTGTTTAGTCACTCCTATTCTAGGGAGGTCTGGTCTGGACTACAATATAAAACACTGTTCCTGTTTAGTCACTCCTATTCTAGGGAGGTCTGGACTACAATATAAAACACTGTTCCTGTTTAGTCACTCCTATTCTAGGGAGGTCTGGACTACATATAAAACACTGTTCCTGTTTAGTAACTCCTATTCTAGGGAGGGTTGCTGGACTACAATATAAACACTGTTCCTGTTTAGTAACTCCTATTCTAGGGAGGTTGACTGGACTACAATATAAAACCTGTTCCTGTTTAGTAACTCCTATTCTAGGGAGGTCTGGACTACAATATAAACACTGTTCCTGTTTAGTAACTCCTATTCTAGGGAGGCTGGTCTGGACTACAATATAAAACACTGTTCCTGTTTAGTAACTCCTATTCTAGGGAGGTCTGGACTACATATAAAACACTGTTCCTGTTTAGTACTCCTATTCTAGGGAGGTCTGGTCTGGACTACAATATAAAACACTGTTCCTTTTAGTAACTCCTATTCTAGGGAGGGGTCTGGTCTGGACTACAATAAAAAACACTGTTCCTGTTTAGTAACTCCTATTCTAGGGAGGTCTTGACTACAGATATAAAACACTGTTCCTGGTTAGTAACTCCTATTCTGGGAGGTCTGGTCTGGACTACAATATAAAACACTGTTCCTGTTTAGTAACTCCTATTCTGGAGGGAGGTCTGGTCTGGACTACAATATAAAACACTGTTCCTGTTTAGTAACTCCTATTCTAGGGAGGTCTGCTGGACTACAATATAAAACACTGTTCCTGTTTAGTCACTCCTATTCTAGGGAGGTCTGGACTACAATATAAAACACTGTTCCTGTTTAGTACTCCTATTCTAGGGAGGTCTGGTTGGACTACAATATAAAACACTGTTCCTGTTTAGTAACTCCTATTCTAGGGAGGTCTGGACTACAATATAAAACACTGTTCCTGTTTAGTACCTCCTATTCTAGGGAGGTCTGGACTACAATATAAAACACTGTTCCTGTTTAGTCACTCCTATTCTAGGGAGGTCTGGACTACATATAAAACACTGTTCCTGTTTAGTAACTCCTATTCTAGGGAGGTCTGGACTACAATATAAAACACTGTTCCTGTTTAGTCACTCCTATTCTAGGGAGGTCTGGTCTGGTACTACAATATAAAACACTGTTCCTGTTTAGTAACTCCTATTCTAGGGAGGTCTGGTCTGGACTACAATATAAAACACTGTTCCTGTTTAGTCACTCCTATTCTAGGGAGGTCTGGACTACAATATAAAACACTGTTCCTGTTTAGTAACTCCTATTCTAGGGAGGTCTGGACTACAATATAAAACACTGTTCCTGTTTAGTAACTCCTATTCTAGGGAGGTCTGGTCTGGACTACAATATAAAACACTGTTCCTGTTTAGTCACTCCTATTCTAGGGAGGTCTGGACTACAATATAAAACACTGTTCCTGTTTAGTAACTCCTATTCTAGGGAGGTCTGGTCTGGACTACAATATAAAACACTGTTCCTGTTTAGTAACTCCTATTCTAGGGAGGTCTGGACTACAATATAAAACACTGTTCCTGTTTAGTAACTCCTATTCTAGGGAGGTCTGGTCTGGACTACAATATAAAACACTGTTCCTGTTTAGTAACTCCTATTCTAGGGAGGTCTGGACTACAATATAAAACACTGTTCCTGTTTAGTCACTCCTATTCTAGGGAGGTCTGGACTACAATATAAAACACTGTTCCTGTTTAATCACTCCTATTCTAGGGAGGTCTGGACTACAATATAAAACACTGTTCCTGTTTAGTCAACTCCTATTCTAGGGAGGTCTGGACTACAATATAAAACACTGTTCCTGTTTAGTCACTCCTATTCTAGGGAGGTCTGGTCTGGTCTACAATATAAAACACTGTTCCTGTTTAGTAACTCCTATTCTAGGGAGGTCTGGTCTGGACTACAATATAAAACACTGTTCCTGTTTAGTAACTCCTATTCTAGGGAGGTCTGGACTACAATATAAAACACTGTTCCTGTTTAGTAACTCCTATTCTAGGGAGGTCTGGACTACAATATAAAACACTGTTCCTGTTTAGTAACTCCTATTCTAGGGAGGTCTGGTCTGGACTACAATATAAAACACTGTTCCTGTTTAGTAACTCCTATTCTAGGGAGGTCTGGACTACAATATAAAACACTGTTCCTGTTTAGTCACTCCTATTCTAGGGAGGTCTGGACTACAATATAAAACACTGTTCCTGTTTAGTAACTCCTATTCTAGGGGAGGTCTGGTACTACAATATAAAACACTGTTCCTGTTTAGTAACTCCTATTCTAGGGAGGTCTGGACTACAATATAAAACACTGTTCCTGTTTAGTCACTCCTATTCTAGGGAGGTCTGTCGGACTACAATATAAAACACTGTTCCTGTTTAGTAACTCCTATTCTAGGGAGGTCTGGTCTGGACTACAATATAAAACACTGTTCCTGTTTAGTAACTCCTATTCTAGGGAGGTCTGGACTACAATATAAAACACTGTTCCTGTTTAGTAACTCCTATTCTAGGGAGGTCTTGGACTACAATATAAAACACTGTTCCTGTTTAGTAACTCCTATTCTAGGGAGGTCTGGACTACAATATAAACACTGTTCCTGTTTAGTAACTCCTATTCTAGGGAGGTCTGGACTACAATATAAAACACTGTTCCTGTTTAGTACTCCTATTCTAGGGAGGTCTGGTCTGGACTACAATATAAAACACTGTTCCTGTTTAGTAACTCCTATTCTAGGGAGGCTGTCTGGACTACAATATAAAACACTGTTCCTGTTTAGTAACTCCTATTCTAGGGAGGTCTGGTCTGGTCTACAATATAAAACACTGTTCCTGTTTAGTCACTCCTATTCTAGGGAGGTCTGGACTACAATATAAAACACTGTTCCTGTTTAGTCACTCCTATTCTAGGGAGGTCTGGTCTGGACTACAATATAAAACACTGTTCCTGTTTAGTCACTCCTATTCTAGGGAGGTCTGGACTACAATATAAAACACTGTTCCTGTTTAGTAACTCCTATTCTAGGGAGGTCTGGACTACAATATAAAACACTGTTCCTGTTTAGTCACTCCTATTCTAGGGAGGTCTGGTCTGGACTACAATATAAAACACTGTTCCTGTTTAGTCACTCCTATTCTAGGGAGGTCTGGTCTGGACTACAATATAAAACACTGTTCCTGTTTAGTCACTCCTATTCTAGGGAGGTCTGGTCTGGACTACAATATAAAACACTGTTCCTGTTTAGTCACTCCTATTCTAGGGAGGTCTGGTCTGGAATACAATATAAAACACTGTTCCTGTTTAGTCACTCCTATTCTAGGGAGGTCTGGACTACAATATAAAACACTGTTCCTGTTTAGTCACTCCTATTCTAGGGAGGTCTGGACTACAATATAAAACACTGTTCCTGTTTAGTCACTCCTATTCTAGGGAGGTCTGGACTACAATATAAAACACTGTTCCTGTTTAGTCACTCCTATTCTAGGGAGGTCTGGACTACAATATAAAACACTGTTCCTGTTTAGTAACTCCTATTCTAGGGAGGTCTGGTCTGGACTACAATATAAAACACTGTTCCTGTTTAGTAACTCCTATTCTAGGGAGGTCTGGACTACAATATAAAACACTGTTCCTGTTTAGTAACTCCTATTCTAGGGAGGTCTGGACTACAATATAAAACACTGTTCCTGTTTAGTCACTCCTATTCTAGGGAGGTCTGGTCTGGTCTACAATATAAAACACTGTTCCTGTTTAGTAACTCCTATTCTAGGGAGGTCTGGTCTGGACTACAATATAAAACACTGTTCCTGTTTAGTCACTCCTATTCTAGGGAGGTCTGGTCTGGTCTACAATATAAAACACTGTTCCTGTTTAGTAACTCCTATTCTAGGGAGGTCTGGTCTGGACTACAATATAAAACACTGTTCCTGTTTAGTAACTCCTATTCTAGGGAGGTCTGGTCTGGACTACAATATAAAACACTGTTCCTGTTTAGTAACTCCTATTCTAGGGAGGTCTGGTCTGGACTACAATATAAAACACTGTTCTTGTTTAGTAACTCCTATTCTAGGGAGGTCTGGACTACAATATAAAACACTGTTCCTGTTTAGTCACTCCTATTCTAGGGAGGTCTGGACTACAATATAAAACACTGTTCCTGTTTAATCACTCCTATTCTAGGGAGGTCTGGACTACAATATAAAACACTGTTCCTGTTTAGTCACTCCTATTCTAGGGAGGTCAGGACTACAATATAAAACACTGTTCCTGTTTAGTCACTCTTATTCTAGGGAGGTCTGGTCTGGTCTACAATATAAAACACTGTTCCTGTTTAGTAACTCCTATTCTAGGGAGGTCTGGTCTGGACTACAATATAAAACACTGTTCCTGTTTAGTCACTCCTATTCTAGGGAGGTCTGGACTACAATATAAAACACTGTTCCTGTTTAGTAACTCCTATTCTAGGGAGGTCTGGACTACAATATAAAACACTGTTCCTGTTTAGTAACTCCTATTCTAGGGAGGTCTGGTCTGGACTACAATATAAAACACTGTTCCTGTTTAGTCACTCCTATTCTAGGGAGGTCTGGACTACAATATAAAACACTGTTCCTGTTTAGTAACTCCTATTCTAGGGAGGTCTGGTCTGGACTACAATATAAAACACTGTTCCTGTTTAGTAACTCCTATTCTAGGGAGGTCTGGACTACAATATAAAACACTGTTCCTGTTTAGTAACTCCTATTCTAGGGAGGTCTGGTCTGGACTACAATATAAAACACTGTTCCTGTTTAGTAACTCCTATTCTAGGGAGGTCTGGACTACAATATAAAACACTGTTCCTGTTTAGTCACTCCTATTCTAGGGAGGTCTGGACTACAATATAAAACACTGTTCCTGTTTAATCACTCCTATTCTAGGGAGGTCTGGACTACAATATAAAACACTGTTCCTGTTTAGTCACTCCTATTCTAGGGAGGTCAGGACTACAATATAAAACACTGTTCCTGTTTAGTCACTCTTATTCTAGGGAGGTCTGGTCTGGTCTACAATATAAAACACTGTTCCTGTTTAGTAACTCCTATTCTAGGGAGGTCTGGTCTGGACTACAATATAAAACACTGTTCCTGTTTAGTCACTCCTATTCTAGGGAGGTCTGGACTACAATATAAAACACTGTTCCTGTTTAGTAACTCCTATTCTAGGGAGGTCTGGACTACAATATAAAACACTGTTCCTGTTTAGTAACTCCTATTCTAGGGAGGTCTGGTCTGGACTACAATATAAAACACTGTTCCTGTTTAGTAACTCCTATTCTAGGGAGGTCTGGACTACAATATAAAACACTGTTCCTGTTTAGTCACTCCTATTCTAGGGAGGTCTGGACTACAATATAAAACACTGTTCCTGTTTAGTAACTCCTATTCTAGGGAGGTCTGGACTACAATATAAAACACTGTTCCTGTTTAGTCACTCCTATTCTAGGGAGGTCTGGTCTGGACTACAATATAAAACACTGTTCCTGTTTAGTAACTCCTATTCTAGGGAGGTCTGGTCTGGACTACAATATAAAACACTGTTCCTGTTTAGTAACTCCTATTCTAGGGAGGTCTGGACTACAATATAAAACACTGTTCCTGTTTAGTAACTCCTATTCTAGGGAGGTCTGGACTACAATATAAAACACTGTTCCTGTTTAGTAACTCCTATTCTAGGGAGGTCTGGTCTACAATATAAAACACTGTTCCTGTTTAGTAACTCCTATTCTAGGGAGGTCTGGTCTGGACTACAATATAAAACACTGTTCCTGTTTAGTCACTCCTATTCTAGGGAGGTCTGGTCTGGTCTACAATATAAAACACTGTTCCTGTTTAGTAACTCCTATTCTAGGGAGGTCTGGACTACAATATAAAACCCTGTTCCTGTTTAGTAACTCCTATTCTAGGGAGGTCTGGTCTGGTCTACAATATAAAACACTGTTCCTGTTTAGTCACTCCTATTCTAGGGAGGTCTGGACTACAATATAAAACACTGTTCCTGTTTAGTCACTCCTATTCTAGGGAGGTCTGGTCTGGACTACAATATAAAACACTGTTCCTGTTTAGTCACCCCTATTCTAGGGAGGTCTGGACTACAATATAAAACACTGTTCCTGTTTAGTAACTCCTATTCTAGGGAGGTCTGGACTACAATATAAAACACTGTTCCTGTTTAGTCACTCCTATTCTAGGGAGGTCTGGTCTGGACTACAATATAAAACACTGTTCCTGTTTAGTCACTCCTATTCTAGGGAGGTCTGGTCTGGACTACAATATAAAACACTGTTCCTGTTTAGTCACTCCTATTCTAGGGAGGTCTGGTCTGGACTACAATATAAAACACTGTTCCTGTTTAGTAACTCCTATTCTAGGGAGGTCTGGTCTGGACTACAATATAAAACACTGTTCCTGTTTAGTCACTCCTATTCTAGGGAGGTCTGGACTACAATATAAACACTGTTCCTGTTTAGTAACTCCTATTCTAGGGAGGTCTGGACTACAATATAAAACACTGTTCCTGTTTAGTAACTCCTATTCTAGGGAGGTCTGGACTACAATATAAAACACTGTTCCTGTTTAGTCACTCCTATTCTAGGGAGGTCTGGACTACAATATAAAACACTGTTCCTGTTTAGTCACTCCTATTCTAGGGAGGTCTGTCTGGACTACAATATAAACACTGTTCCTGTTTAGTACTCCTATTCTAGGGAGGTCTGGTCTGGACTACAATATAAAACACTGTTCCTGTTTAGTAACTCCTATTCTAGGGAGGTCTGGACTACAATATAAAACACTGTTCCTGTTTAGTAACTCCTATTCTAGGGAGGTCTGGACTACAATATAAAACACTGTTCCTGTTTAGTCACTCCTATTCTAGGGAGGTCTGGACTACAATATAAAACACTGTTCCTGTTTAGTCACTCCTATTCTAGGGAGGTCTGGACTACAATATAAAACACTGTTCCTGTTTAGTCACTCCTATTCTAGGGAGGTCTGGACTACAATATAAAACACTGTTCCTGTTTAGTAACTCCTATTCTAGGGAGGTCTGGTCTACAATATAAAACACTGTTCCTGTTTAATCACTCCTATTCTAGGGAGGTCTGGTCTGGACTACAATATAAAACACTGTTCCTGTTTAGTAACTCCTATTCTAGGGAGGTCTGGTCTGGACTACAATATAAAACACTGTTCCTGTTTAGTCACTCCTATTCTAGGGAGGTCTGGACTACAATATAAAACACTGTTCCTGTTTAGTCACTCCTATTCTAGGGAGGTCTGGACTACAATATAAAACACTGTTCCTGTTTAGTAACTCCTATTCTAGGGAGGTCTGGACTACAATATAAAACACTGTTCCTGTTTAGTCACTCCTATTCTAGGGAGGTCTGGTCTGGACTACAATATAAAACACTGTTCCTGTTTAGTAACTCCTATTCTAGGGAGGTCTGGTCTGGACTACAATATAAAACACTGTTCCTGTTTAGTAACTCCTATTCTAGGGAGTTCTGGACTACAATATAAAACACTGTTCCTGTTTAGTAACTCCTATTCTAGGGAGGTCTGGACTACAATATAAAACACTGTTCCTGTTTAGTAACTCCTATTCTAGGGAGGTCTGGTCTACAATATAAAACACTGTTCCTGTTTAGTAACTCCTATTCTAGGGAGGTCTGGTCTGGACTACAATATAAAACACTGTTCCTGTTTAGTCACTCCTATTCTAGGGAGGTCTGGTCTGGTCTACAATATAAAACACTGTTCCTGTTTAGTAACTCCTATTCTAGGGAGGTCTGGTCTACAATATAAAACACTGTTCCTGTTTAGTAACTCCTATTCTAGGGAGGTCTGGACTACAATATAAAACACTGTTCCTGTTTAGTCACTCCTATTCTAGGGAGGTCTGGACTACAATATAAAACACTGTTCCTGTTTAGTCACTCCTATTCTAGGGAGGTCTGGTCTGGACTACAATATAAAACACTGTTCCTGTTTAGTAACTCCTATTCTAGGGAGGTCTGGTCTGGACTACAATATAAAACACTGTTCCTGTTTAGTCACTCCTATTCTAGGGAGGTCTGGACTACAATATAAAACACTGTTCCTGTTTAGTAACTCCTATTCTAGGGAGGTCTGGTCTGGACTACAATATAAAACACTGTTCCTGTTTAGTAACTCCTATTTTAGGGAGGTCTGGTCTGGTCTACAATATAAAACACTGTTCCTGTTTAGTAACTCCTATTCTAGGGAGGTCTGGACTACAATATAAAACACTGTTCCTGTTTAGTCACTCCTATTCTAGGGAGGTCTGGACTACAATATAAAACACTGTTCCTGTTTAGTCACTCCTATTCTAGGGAGGTCTGGACTACAATATAAAACACTGTTCCTGTTTAGTCACTCCTATTCTAGGGAGGTCTGGACTACAATATAAAACACTGTTCCTGTTTAGTCACTCCTATTCTAGGGAGGTCTGGACTACAATATAAAACACTGTTCCTGTTTAGTCACTCCTATTCTAGGGAGGTCTGGACTACAATATAAAACACTGTTCCTGTTTAGTAACTCCTATTCTAGGGAGGTCTGGTCTGGACTACAATATAAAACACTGTTCCTGTTTAGTCACTCCTATTCTAGGGAGGTCTGGACTACAACATAAAACACTGTTCCTGTTTAGTCACTCCTATTCTAGGGAGGTCTGGACTACAATATAAAACACTGTTCCTGTTTAGTCACTCCTATTCTAGGGAGGTCTGGACTACAATATAAAACACTGTTCCTGTTTAGTCACTCCTATTCTAGGGAGGTCTGGACTACAATATAAAACACTGTTCCTGTTTAGTAACTCCTATTCTAGGGAGGTCTGGTCTGGACTACAATATAAAACACTGTTCCTGTTTAGTAACTCCTATTCTAGGGAGGTCTGGACTACAATATAAAACACTGTTCCTGTTTAGTAACTCCTATTCTAGGGAGGTCTGGACTACAATATAAAACACTGTTCCTGTTTAGTCACTCCTATTCTAGGGAGGTCTGGACTACAATATAAAACACTGTTCCTGTTTAGTCACTCCTATTCTAGGGAGGTCTGGACTACAATATAAAACACTGTTCCTGTTTAGTCACTCCTATTCTAGGGAGGTCTGGACTACAATATAAAACACTGTTCCTGTTTAGTAACTCCTATTCTAGGGAGGTCTGGTCTACAATATAAAACACTGTTCCTGTTTAATCACTCCTATTCTAGGGAGGTCTGGTCTGGACTACAATATAAAACACTGTTCCTGTTTAGTAACTCCTATTCTAGGGAGGTCTGGTCTGGACTACAATATAAAACACTGTTCCTGTTTAGTCACTCCTATTCTAGGGAGGTCTGGACTACAATATAAAACACTGTTCCTGTTTAGTCACTCCTATTCTAGGGAGGTCTGGACTACAATATAAAACACTGTTCCTGTTTAGTAACTCCTATTCTAGGGAGGTCTGGACTACAATATAAAACACTGTTCCTGTTTAGTCACTCCTATTCTAGGGAGGTCTGGTCTGGACTACAATATAAAACACTGTTCCTGTTTAGTAACTCCTATTCTAGGGAGGTCTGGTCTGGACTACAATATAAAACACTGTTCCTGTTTAGTAACTCCTATTCTAGGGAGTTCTGGACTACAATATAAAACACTGTTCCTGTTTAGTAACTCCTATTCTAGGGAGGTCTGGACTACAATATAAAACACTGTTCCTGTTTAGTAACTCCTATTCTAGGGAGGTCTGGTCTACAATATAAAACACTGTTCCTGTTTAGTAACTCCTATTCTAGGGAGGTCTGGTCTGGACTACAATATAAAACACTGTTCCTGTTTAGTCACTCCTATTCTAGGGAGGTCTGGTCTGGTCTACAATATAAAACACTGTTCCTGTTTAGTAACTCCTATTCTAGGGAGGTCTGGTCTACAATATAAAACACTGTTCCTGTTTAGTAACTCCTATTCTAGGGAGGTCTGGACTACAATATAAAACACTGTTCCTGTTTAGTCACTCCTATTCTAGGGAGGTCTGGACTACAATATAAAACACTGTTCCTGTTTAGTCACTCCTATTCTAGGGAGGTCTGGTCTGGACTACAATATAAAACACTGTTCCTGTTTAGTAACTCCTATTCTAGGGAGGTCTGGTCTGGACTACAATATAAAACACTGTTCCTGTTTAGTCACTCCTATTCTAGGGAGGTCTGGACTACAATATAAAACACTGTTCCTGTTTAGTAACTCCTATTCTAGGGAGGTCTGGTCTGGACTACAATATAAAACACTGTTCCTGTTTAGTAACTCCTATTTTAGGGAGGTCTGGTCTGGTCTACAATATAAAACACTGTTCCTGTTTAGTAACTCCTATTCTAGGGAGGTCTGGACTACAATATAAAACACTGTTCCTGTTTAGTCACTCCTATTCTAGGGAGGTCTGGACTACAATATAAAACACTGTTCCTGTTTAGTCACTCCTATTCTAGGGAGGTCTGGACTACAATATAAAACACTGTTCCTGTTTAGTCACTCCTATTCTAGGGAGGTCTGGACTACAATATAAAACACTGTTCCTGTTTAGTCACTCCTATTCTAGGGAGGTCTGGACTACAATATAAAACACTGTTCCTGTTTAGTCACTCCTATTCTAGGGAGGTCTGGACTACAATATAAAACACTGTTCCTGTTTAGTAACTCCTATTCTAGGGAGGTCTGGTCTGGACTACAATATAAAACACTGTTCCTGTTTAGTCACTCCTATTCTAGGGAGGTCTGGTCTGGACTACAATATAAAACACTATTCCTGTTTAGTCACTCCTATTCTAGGGAGGTCTGGTCTGGACTACAATATAAAACACTATTCCTGTTTAGTCACTCCTATTCTAGGGAGGTCTGGACTACAATATAAAACACTGTTGCTGTTTAGTCACTCCTATTCTAGGGAGGTCTTGTCTGGACTACAATATAAAACACTGTTCCTGTTTAGTCACTCCTATTCTAGGGAGGTCTGGTCTACAATATAAAACACTGTTCCTGTTTAGTCACTCCTATTCTAGGGAGGTCTGGTCTGGACTACAATATAAAACACTGTTCCTGTTTAGTCACTCCTATTCTAGGGAGGTCTGGTCTGGACTACAATATAAAACACTGTTCCTGTTTAGTAACTCCTATTCTAGGGAGGTGTGGACTACAATATAAAACACTGTTCCTGTTTAGTCACTCCTATTCTAGGGAGGTCTGGACTACAATATAAAACACTGTTCCTGTTTAGTAACTCCTATCCTAGGGAGGTCTGGTCAGGACTACAATATAAAACACTGTTCCTGTTTAGTCACTCCTATTCTAGGGAGGTCTGGACTACAATATAAAACACTGTTCCTGTTTAGTAACTCCTATTCTAGGGAGGTCTGGACTACAATATAAAACACTGTTCCTTTTTAGTAACTACTATTCTAGGGAGGTCTGGACTACAATATAAAACACTGTTCCTGTTTAGTCACTCCTATTCTAGGGAGGTCTGGTCTGGTCTACAATATAAAACACTGTTCCTGTTTAGTAACTCCTATTCTAGGGAGGTCTGGTCTGGACTACAATATAAAACACTGTTCCTGTTTAGTAACTCCTATTCTAGGGAGGTCTGGTCTGGACTACAATATAAAACACTGTTCCTGTTTAGTAACTCCTATTCTAGGGAGGTCTGGACTACAATATAAAACACTGTTCCTGTTTAGTAACTCCTATTCTAGGGAGGTCTGGTCTGGACTACAATATAAAACACTGTTCCTGTTTAGTAACTCCTATTCTAGGGAGGTCTGGACTACAATATAAAACACTGTTCCTGTTTAGTAACTCCTATTCTAGGGAGGTCTGGTCTGGACTACAATATAAAACACTGTTCCTGTTTAGTCACTCCTATTCTAGGGAGGTCTGGACTACAATATAAAACACTGTTCCTGTTTAGTAACTCCTATTCTAGGGAGGTCTGGACTACAATATAAAACACTGTTCCTGTTTAGTCACTCCTATTCTAGGGAGGTCTGGACTACAATATAAAACACTGTTCCTGTTTAGTAACTCCTATTCTAGGGAGGTCTGGACTACAATATAAAACACTGTTCCTGTTTAGTCACTCCTATTCTAGGGAGGTCTGGTCTGGACTACAATATAAAACACTGTTCCTGTTTAGTAACTCCTATTCTAGGGAGGTCTGGTCTGGACTACAATATAAAACACTGTTCCTGTTTAGTCACTCCTATTCTAGGGAGGTCTGGACTACAATATAAAACACTGTTCCTGTTTAGTAACTCCTATTCTAGGGAGGTCTGGACTACAATATAAAACACTGTTCCTGTTTAGTCACTCCTATTCTAGGGAGGTCTGGACTACAATATAAAACACTGTTCCTGTTTAGTAACTCCTATTCTAGGGAGGTCTGGACTACAATATAAAACACTGTTCCTGTTTAGTCACTCCTATTCTAGGGAGGTCTGGTCTGGACTACAATATAAAACACTGTTCCTGTTTAGTCACTCCTATTCTAGGGAGGTCTGGACTACAATATAAAACACTGTTCCTGTTTAGTCACTCCTATTCTAGGGAGGTCTGGTCTGGACTACAATATAAAACACTGTTCCTGTTTAGTAACTCCTATTCTAGGGAGGTCTGGTCTGGACTACAATATAAAACACTGTTCCTGTTTAGTCACTCCTATTCTAGGGAGGTCAGGACTACAATATAAAACACTGTTCCTGTTTAGTCACTCCTATTCTAGGGAGGTCTGGACTACAATATAAAACACTGTTCCTGTTTAGTCACTCCTATTCTAGGGAGGTCTGGTCTGGTCTACAATATAAAACACTGTTCCTGTTTAGTAACTCCTATTCTAGGGAGGTCTGGTCTGGACTACAATATAAAACACTGTTCCTGTTTAGTAACTCCTATTCTAGGGAGGTCTGGTCTGGACTACAATATAAAACACTGTTCCTGTTTAGTAACTCCTATTCTAGGGAGGTCTGGACTACAATATAAAACACTGTTCCTGTTTAGTAACTCCTATTCTAGGGAGGTCTGGTCTGGACTACAATATAAAACACTGTTCCTGTTTAGTAACTCCTATTCTAGGGAGGTCTGGACTACAATATAAAACACTGTTCCTGTTTAGTCACTCCTATTCTAGGGAGGTCTGGACTACAATATAAAACACTGTTCCTGTTTAATCACTCCTATTCTAGGGAGGTCTGGACTACAATATAAAACACTGTTCCTGTTTAGTCACTCCTATTCTAGGGAGGTCAGGACTACAATATAAAACACTGTTCCTGTTTAGTCACTCTTATTCTAGGGAGGTCTGGTCTGGTCTACAATATAAAACACTGTTCCTGTTTAGTAACTCCTATTCTAGGGAGGTCTGGTCTGGACTACAATATAAAACACTGTTCCTGTTTAGTCACTCCTATTCTAGGGAGGTCTGGACTACAATATAAAACACTGTTCCTGTTTAGTAACTCCTATTCTAGGGAGGTCTGGACTACAATATAAAACACTGTTCCTGTTTAGTAACTCCTATTCTAGGGAGGTCTGGTCTGGACTACAATATAAAACACTGTTCCTGTTTAGTAACTCCTATTCTAGGGAGGTCTGGACTACAATATAAAACACTGTTCCTGTTTAGTCACTCCTATTCTAGGGAGGTCTGGACTACAATATAAAACACTGTTCCTGTTTAGTCACTCCTATTCTAGGGAGGTCTGGACTACAATATAAAACACTGTTCCTGTTTAGTCACTCCTATTCTAGGGAGGTCTGGACTACAATATAAACACTGTTCCTGTTTAGTAACTCCTATTCTAGGGAGGTCTGGACTACAATATAAAACACTGTTCCTGTTTAGTCACTCCTATTCTAGGGAGGTCTGGTCTGGACTACAATATAAAACACTGTTCCTGTTTAGTAACTCCTATTCTAGGGAGGTCTGGTCTGGACTACAATATAAAACACTGTTCCTGTTTAGTAACTCCTATTCTAGGGAGTTCTGGACTACAATATAAAACACTGTTCCTGTTTAGTAACTCCTATTCTAGGGAGGTCTGGACTACAATATAAAACACTGTTCCTGTTTAGTAACTCCTATTCTAGGGAGGTCTGGTCTACAATATAAAACACTGTTCCTGTTTAGTAACTCCTATTCTAGGGAGGTCTGGTCTGGACTACAATATAAAACACTGTTCCTGTTTAGTCACTCCTATTCTAGGGAGGTCTGGTCTGGTCTACAATATAAAACACTGTTCCTGTTTAGTAACTCCTATTCTAGGGAGGTCTGGTCTACAATATAAAACACTGTTCCTGTTTAGTAACTCCTATTCTAGGGAGGTCTGGACTACAATATAAAACACTGTTCCTGTTTAGTCACTCCTATTCTAGGGAGGTCTGGTCTGGACTACAATATAAAACACTGTTCCTGTTTAGTAACTCCTATTCTAGGGAGGTCTGGTCTGGACTACAATATAAAACACTGTTCCTGTTTAGTCACTCCTATTCTAGGGAGGTCTGGACTACAATATAAAACACTGTTCCTGTTTAGTAACTCCTATTCTAGGGAGGTCTGGACTACAATATAAAACACTGTTCCTGTTTAGTAACTCCTATTCTAGGGAGGTCTGGTCTACAATATAAAACACTGTTCCTGTTTAGTAACTCCTATTCTAGGGAGGTCTGGACTACAATATAAAACACTGTTCCTGTTTAGTCACTCCTATTCTAGGGAGGTCTGGTCTGGACTACAATATAAAACACTGTTCCTGTTTAGTAACTCCTATTCTAGGGAGGTCTGGTCTGGACTACAATATAAAACACTGTTCCTGTTTAGTCACTCCTATTCTAGGGAGGTCTGGACTACAATATAAAACACTGTTCCTGTTTAGTAACTCCTATTCTAGGGAGGTCTGGACTACAATATAAAACACTGTTCCTGTTTAGTCACTCCTATTCTAGGGAGGTCTGGACTACAATATAAAACACTGTTCCTGTTTAGTAACTCCTATTCTAGGGAGGTCTGGACTACAATATAAAACACTGTTCCTGTTTAGTCACTCCTATTCTAGGGAGGTCTGGTCTGGACTACAATATAAAACACTGTTCCTGTTTAGTCACTCCTATTCTAGGGAGGTCTGGACTACAATATAAAACACTGTTCCTGTTTAGTCACTCCTATTCTAGGGAGGTCTGGTCTGGACTACAATATAAAACACTGTTCCTGTTTAGTAACTCCTATTCTAGGGAGGTCTGGTCTGGACTACAATATAAAACACTGTTCCTGTTTAGTAACTCCTATTCTAGGGAGGTCTGGTCTGGACTACAATATAAAACACTGTTCCTGTTTAGTAACTCCTATTCTAGGGAGGTCTGGACTACAATATAAAACACTGTTCCTGTTTAGTCACTCCTATTCTAGGGAGGTCTGGTCTGGACTACAATATAAAACACTGTTCCTGTTTAGTAACTCCTATTCTAGGGAGGTCTGGTCTGGACTACAATATAAAACACTGTTCCTGTTTAGTAACTCCTATTCTAGGGAGGTCTGGACTACAATATAAAACACTGTTCCTGTTTAGTAACTCCTATTCTAGGGAGGTCTGGACTACAATATAAAACACTGTTCCTGTTTAGTAACTCCTATTCTAGGGAGGTCTGGTCTACAATATAAAACACTGTTCCTGTTTAGTAACTCCTATTCTAGGGAGGTCTGGTCTGGACTACAATATAAAACACTGTTCCTGTTTAGTCACTCCTATTCTAGGGAGGTCTGGTCTGGTCTACAATATAAAACACTGTTCCTGTTTAGTAACTCCTATTCTAGGGAGGTCTGGACTACAATATAAAACCCTGTTCCTGTTTAGTAACTCCTATTCTAGGGAGGTCTGGTCTGGTCTACAATATAAAACACTGTTCCTGTTTAGTCACTCCTATTCTAGGGAGGTCTGGACTACAATATAAAACACTGTTCCTGTTTAGTCACTCCTATTCTAGGGAGGTCTGGTCTGGACTACAATATAAAACACTGTTCCTGTTTAGTCACCCCTATTCTAGGGAGGTCTGGACTACAATATAAAACACTGTTCCTGTTTAGTAACTCCTATTCTAGGGAGGTCTGGACTACAATATAAAACACTGTTCCTGTTTAGTCACTCCTATTCTAGGGAGGTCTGGTCTGGACTACAATATAAAACACTGTTCCTGTTTAGTCACTCCTATTCTAGGGAGGTCTGGTCTGGACTACAATATAAAACACTGTTCCTATTTAGTCACTCCTATTCTAGGGAGGTCTGGTCTGGACTACAATATAAAACACTGTTCCTGTTTAGTCACTCCTATTCTAGGGAGGTCTGGTCTGGAATACAATATAAAACACTGTTCCTGTTTAGTCACTCCTATTCTAGGGAGGTCTGGACTACAATATAAAACACTGTTCCTGTTTAGTCACTCCTATTCTAGGGAGGTCTGGACTACAATATAAAACACTGTTCCTGTTTAGTCACTCCTATTCTAGGGAGGTCTGGACTACAATATAAAACACTGTTCCTGTTTAGTCACTCCTATTCTAGGGAGGTCTGGACTACAATATAAAACACTGTTCCTGTTTAGTAACTCCTATTCTAGGGAGGTCTGGTCTGGACTACAATATAAAACACTGTTCCTGTTTAGTAACTCCTATTCTAGGGAGGTCTGGACTACAATATAAAACACTGTTCCTGTTTAGTAACTCCTATTCTAGGGAGGTCTGGACTACAATATAAAACACTGTTCCTGTTTAGTCACTCCTATTCTAGGGAGGTCTGGACTACAATATAAAACACTGTTCCTGTTTAGTCACTCCTATTCTAGGGAGGTCTGGACTACAATATAAAACACTGTTCCTGTTTAGTCACTCCTATTCTAGGGAGGTCTGGACTACAATATAAAACACTGTTCCTGTTTAGTAACTCCTATTCTAGGGAGGTCTGGTCTACAATATAAAACACTGTTCCTGTTTAATCACTCCTATTCTAGGGAGGTCTGGTCTGGTCTACAATATAAAACACTGTTCCTGTTTAGTCACTCCTATTCTAGGGAGGTCTGGTCTGGACTACAATATATGAACCGAGGGAAGGAAGAAGAGGCGAGGAAGATAGAGAAGGGGGATAAGGAAAGCTTGATTGAGTTACTTGGGAGAGGGAGAGAGGAGGAGAGGGAGAGGGAGAGAGGAGGAGAGGGAGAGGGAGAGAGGGGAGGGTGAGTTTTTCTTCTCTGATAATAAGACAGAATGCCCTAAGGCTTATCAGAACGTGTGTGTTTGATGATGTGCCCCAGCAGTAGTAAATTAAGCCATTATTTTTTTTTACAAGGCAAACGAGTGTCTGGAGAGGAAAGGGCTGTTATCTAGTACCAGTTCAGTGGGGTGTAGAGGAGAGGAAAGGGCTGCTATCTAGTACCAGTTAAGTGGGGTGTAGAGGAGAGGAAAGGACTGTTATCTAGTACCAGTTCAGTGGGGTGTAGAGGAGAGGAAAGGGCTGCTATCTAGTACCAGTTAAGTGGGGTGTAGAGGAGAGGAAAGGGCTGTTATCTAGTACCAGTTCAGTGGGGTGTAGAGGAGAGGGCTGCTATCTAGTACCAGTTCAGTGGGGTGTAGAGGAGAGGGCTGTTATCTAGTACCAGTTCAGTGGGGTGTAGAGGAGAGGACTGTTATCTAGTACCAGTTCAGTGGGGTGTAGAGGAGAGGGCTGCTATCTAGTACCAGTTCAGTGGGGTGTAGAGGAGAGAGCTGCTATCTAGTACCAGTTCAGTGGGGTGTAGAGGAGAGGAAAGGGCAGCTATCTAGTACCAGTTCAGTGGGGTGTAGAGGAGAGGGCTGTTATCTAGTACCAGTTCAGTGGGGTGTAGAGGAGAGGAAAGGGCAGCTATCTAGTACCAGTTCAGTGGGGTGTAGAGGAGAGGGCTGTTAGCTAGTACCAGTTCAGTGGGGTGTAGAGGAGAGGGCTGCTATCTAGTACCAGTTCAGTGGGGTGTAGAGGAGAGGACTGTTATCTAGTACCAGTTCAGTGGGGTGTAGAGGAGAGGACTGCTATCTAGTACCAGTTCAGTGGGGTGTAGAGGAGAGGAAAGGACTGCTATCTAGTACCAGTTCAGAGGGGTGTAGAGGAGAGGGCTGTTATCTAGTACCAGTTCAGTGGGGTGTAGAGGAGAGGAAAGGACTGCTATCTAGTACCAGTTCAGTGGGGTGTAGAGGAAAGGGCTGTTATCTAGTACCAGTTCAGTGGGGTGTAGAGGAGAGGGCTGCTATCTAGTACCAGTTCAGTGGGGTGTAGAGGAGAGGACTGTTATCTAGTACCAGTTCAGTGGGGTGTAGAGGAGAGAGCTGCTATCTAGTACCAGTTCAGTGGGGTGTAGAGGAAAGGAGAGGGCTGCTATCTAGTACCAGTTCAGTGGGGTGTAGAGGAGAGGGCTGCTATCTAGTACCAGTTCAGTGGGGTGTAGAGGAGAGAGCTGCTATCTAGTACCAGTTCAGTGGGGTGTAGAGGAGAGGAAAGGGCAGCTATCTAGTACCAGTTCAGTGGGGTGTAGAGGAAAGGAAAGTTACCTAAATGTAACTCATTGATACGTAACCAATAAAAACAACATATTGATCTGAAACATGAAAAACCAGAGAGGCTGTGGGTCGCAGAGGCTGTGGGTCGCAGAAGAAAAAAAAAAATGAAATGTATGCATTCACTACTGTAAGTCGCTCTGGATAAGAGCGTCTGCTAAATGACTAAAATGTAAAAATGTAAATGTAATAAGGCCTGGTAACATGTTAGTAAGGCCTGGTAACATGTTAGTAAGGCTTGGTAACATTGTAGTAAGGCTTGGTAACATTGTAGTAAAGCTTGGTAACATGTTAATAAGGCCTGGTAACATGTTAGTAAGGGAAGACCCCCTCCAAATTGACAAAAATGAATGGGAACATATTGGCACTGTACGAATCATACACCCAATGGACAATACCACCCAATTTGGCCCATATTCATCCAAATCATATTGCAAATGTCATATGGCAAATGCCAAGTGTCACACCCCAAAAATCCTATAGATGTCGAGCACGCTCCACCGTGGATTTTCATATTGCAAATGTAACACAAGTCAACACGCAAGGGTCAAATTTTGAAAAAAAATATTTTTTTGGTTGAAAACTTATCACCCCCTTAAAAAAGTGCTTTCTTGACCGTTTTTTGAATTTTTTTTCGATTTATTTGTCAATAACACATGTATAAGAGCTGTATGAACATACTTTTGACATATATTGACATAATTTTTTGGGTTGTTTTTGCTTGTGCATAAGGCATATGTTTTGTGCATTTGGAATATGATTTCAAAGGAAGTCAAAAGCGACTTTTTTTTCCCTTTTTTTGGCCAAATGCCATTAGAAATGTCCAAATGAAATGTCTAATTATTTTTTTGTCAATTATACATGTATGAAAGTATTGAATGTGCCAAATTAAGATGTTTGTCCATTTGCCATGTACGATCATAGGAAGTCAGTTTCCAAACCCAAAAGTCAGTGAACCATGTCCAAATGGCATTTATACTACCCAAATGATATATAGCCCTATGTTAAGCCATGAATCAACCTAGATGGTCTATTTGTCATGTATGATGAGGGAGAAGTGGGACTCTGTTTAACGATTTTTTGAAAAACGTCCAAAATGACCATTACCATCACGAATTTGACATGCTCAAAAATACTGCAGAAATGCGAAATTGACTGGCCCGATGAAATCAGGATGGCCGGGCAGTGACTGTGGTTCCTCTCCATCGCTCGTTGTGGTGTTTTCATCATGTCCATTTGGTGATGTTTTGCACTATTGAATCATATTGCAAATGTAACATATGTTGCAATATGTTTCAATGGGCATTTAGCATCACGAATTTGACATGCTCAAAAATACTGCAGAAATAAGCCCCACACTGTGTGTGTGTGTGTGTGTGTGTGTATGTGTGTATTTTTTGCAAATCTGATGGGATAAATGACTGATTTACAGTTCATGAGGGTTGCCTAGTCACACATATGAAGTTTTGGAAAGATGTGACTTTTTTAACCTCTTAAATCTAGATGTTCCGCTAGCGGAACGTCTGCTCCAATATCCAATGATGGGCGTGGCGCGAAATACAAATTCCTCTAAAATCCGAAAACTTCAAGTTTTCAAACACACTATTTAAAGACAAGACTCTCATTAATCTAACCACACTGTCCGATTTCAAAAAGGCTTTACAGCGAAAGCAAAACATTAGATTATGTCAGCAGAGAACCCAGCCAGAAATAATCAGACACCCATTTTTCAAGCTAGCATATAATGTCACAAAAACCCAGAAGACAGCTAAATGCAGCACTAACCTTTGATGATCTTCATCAGATGACACACCTAGGACATTATGTTATACAACACATGCATGTTTTGTTCAATCAAGTTCATATTTATATAAAAAAAAAGCTTTTTACATTAGCATGTGACGTTCAGAAAAAGCATACCCCCCCGCAAACTTCCGGGGAATTTACTAACAATTTACTAAATTACTCACGATAAACGTTCACAAAAAGCATAACATTTATTTTAAGAATTATAGATACAGAACTCCTCTATGCACTCGATATGTCCGATTTTAAAATAGCTTTTCGGATGAAGTACATTTTGCAATATTCTAAGTACATAGCCCAGCCATCACGGGCTAGCTATTTAGACACCCGGCAAGATTAGCCTTCACCAAAATCATATTTACTATAAGAAAAATGGTCTTACCTTTCCTGTTCTTCGTCAGAATGCACTCCCAGGACTTCTACTTCAATAACAAATGTTGGTTTGGTCCTAAATAATCCATCGTTATATCCAAACAGCGGCGTTTTGTTTGTGCGTTCTAGACACTATCCCAATGGTAAATCAGGGTCGTGCGCATGGAGCATTTCGTGACAAAAAAATTCTAAATATTCCATTACCGTACTTCGAAGCATGTCAACCGCTGTTTAAAAATCAATTTTTATGCAATTTATCTCGTAACAAAGCGATAATATTCCGACCGGGAATCTGCGTTTCGGTAAAAAGAGGGAAAAACAGAAAGGCGGGGGCGGCCAGTGCACGAGCATGAAGCCCTTTGTCTGCTGATAGACCACTTAGCAAAAGCACTCGTGTGTTTCAGCCAGGGCTTTGAATTACGTCATTCAGGTTTTTCCCGGGCTATGAGAGCCCATTGGAGCCGTAGGAAGTGTCACGTAACAGCAGAGATCCTTTGTAATGAATAGAGATGACAAAGAAGGGCAAGAAATGGTCAGACAATAATGGCCTCTAAAACCTCAAGCTGCATACTGGACCCTATTCCAACTAAACTACTGAAAGAGCTGCTTCCTGTGCTTGGTCAGACAATAATGGCCTCTAAAACCTCAAGCTGCATGCTGGACCCTATTCCAACTAAACTACTGAAAGAGCTGCTTCCTGTGCTTGGCCCTCCTATGTTGAACATAATAAACGGCTCTCTATCCACCGGATGTGTACCAAACTCACTAAAAGTGGCAGTAATAAAGCCTCTCTTGAAAAAGCCAAACCTTGACCCAGAAAATATTTTTTTTAAACTAAATCGGCCTATATCGAATCTTCCATTGCTCTCAAAAATGTTAGAAAAAGCTGTTGCGCAGCAACTCACTGCCTTCCTGAAGACAAACAATGTATACGAAACGCTTCAGTCTGGTTTTACACCCCGTCATAGCACTGAGACTGCACTTGTGAAGGTGGTAAATTACCTTTTAATGGCATTAGACCGAGGCTCTGCATCTGTCCTTGTGCTCCTAGACCTTAGTGCTGATTTTGATACCATCGATCACTACATTCTCTTGGAGAGATTGGAAACCCAAATTGGTCTACACGGACAAGTTCTGGCCTGGTTTAGATCTTATCTGTCGGAAAGATATCAGTTTGTCTCTGTGAATGGTTTGTCCTCTGACAAATCAACTGTACATTCCGGTGTTCCTCAAGGTTCCGTTTTAGGACCACTATTGTTTTCACTATATATATTTTACCTCTTGGGGATGTCATTCGAAAACATAATGTTAACTTTCACTGCTATGCGGATGACACACAGCTGTACATTTCAATGAAACATGGTGAAGCCCCAAAATTGCCCTCGCTGGAAGCCTGTGTTTCAGACATAAGGAAGTGGACGGTTGCAAACTTTCTACTTTTAAACTCGGACAACACAGAGATGCTTGTTCTAGGTCCCAAGAAACAAAGAGATCTTCTGTTGAATCTGACAATTAATCGTGATGGTTGTACAGTCGTCTCAAATAAAACTGAAGGACCTCGGCGTTACTCTGGACCCTGATCTCTCTTTTGACGAACATATCAAGATTGTTTCAAGGACAGCTTTTTTCCATCTGCGTAACATTGCAAAGATTAGAAATGTTCTGTCCAAAATTGATGTAGAAAAATTAATCAATGCTTTTGTTACTTCTAAGTTAGAGTACTGCAATGCTCTACTTTCTGGCTACCCGGATAAAGCACTAAATAAACTTCAGTTAGTGCTAAATACAGCCGCTAGAATCCTGACTAAAACCAAAAAATGCAATCATATTACGCCAGTGTTAGCCCCCTTCACTGGCTTCCTGTCATGGCAAGGCATGATTTCAAGGTTTTACTGCTAAAATACAAAGCATTACATGGGTTTGCTCCAACCTATCTTTCCGATTTGGTCCTGCCGTACATACCTACACGTACGCTACGGTCACAAGACGCGGGCCTCCTAATTGTCCCTAGAATTTCTAAGCAAACAGCTGGAGGCAGGGCTTTCTCCTATAGAGCTCCATTTTTATGGAATGGTCTGCCTACCCATGTGAGAGACGCAGACTCAGTCTCAACCTTTAAGTCTTTACTGAAGACTCATCTCTTCAGTGGGTCCTATGATTAAGTGTAGTCTGGCCCAGGAGTGTGAAGGTGAACGGTAAGGCTGAAGCAACGAACCGCCCTAGCTGTCTCTGCCTGGCCGGTTCCCCTCTCTCCACTGGGATTCTCTGCCTCTAACCCTATTACAGGGGCTGAGTCACTGGCTTACTGGTGTTTTTCCATGGCGTCCCTGGGAGAGGTGCGTCACTTGAGTGGGTTGAGTCACTGACGTGGTTTTCCTGTCTGGGTTGGCGCCCCCCCTTGGGTTGTGCCGTGGTGGAGATCTTTGTGGGCTATACTCGGCCTTGTCTCGGGATGGTAAGTTGGTGGTTGGAGTATCCCCCAGTGGTGTGGGGGCTGTGCTTTGGCAAAGTGGGTGGGGTTATATCCTGCCTGTTTGGCCCTGTCCGGGGGTATCATCGTATGGGGCCACAGTGTCTCCTGACCCCTCCTGTCTCAGCCTCCAGTATTTATGCTGCAGTAGTTTATGTGTCGGGGGGCTAGGGTCAGTCTGTCACATCTGGAGTATTTCTCTTGTCTTATACGGTGTCCTGTGTGAATTTAAATATGCTCTCTCTAATTATCTCTTGCTTTCTTTCTTTCTCTCTCTCTCTTGGAGGACCTGAGCCCTAGGACCATGCCTCAGGACTACCTGGCATGATGACTCGTTGCTGTCCTCAGTCCACCTGGCCGTGTTGCTGCTCCAGTTCCAACTGTTCTGCCTGCGGGTATGGAACCCTGACCTGTTCACCGGACGTGCTACCTGTCCCAGACCTGCTGTTTTCAACTCTCTAGAGACAGCAGGAGCAGTAGAGATACTCTCAAAGATCGGATATGAAAAGCCAACTGACATTGACTCGTGTTACTGACTTGTTGCACCCTCGACAACTACTATGATTATTATTATTTGACCATGCTGGTCATTTATGAACATTTGAACATCTTGGCCATGCGCTGTTATAATCTCCACCCGACACAGCCAGAAGAGGACTGGCCACCCCTCATAGCCTGGTTCCTCTCTAGGTTTCTTCCTAGGTTTTGGCCTTTCTAGGGAGTTTTTCCTAGCCACCATGCTTCTACACATGCATTGCTTGCTGTTTGGGGTTTTAGGCTGGGTTTCTGTACAGCACTTTGCGATATCAGCTGATGTAAGAAGGGCTATATAAATACATTTGATTTGATTACATGGATTTATTGTGAAGGTGTAGACTATATTACATGGATTTATTGTGAAGGTGTAGACGATATTACATGGATTTATTGTGAAAGTGTAGGATATATATAAGGTGTAGACATTCCTAAAGGTCAGCATCAGAGGCTGTGTGTGGAAGCCAGGACATGCTAAACGTGTTTATGTTAATTAACGGTCTATCGCCGTGAGACCGGCAGGTATTTGCTTGATATTCAGCGGCTGACAGAATGTCACAGCCTGAGTTGAAACTAGTTTGTCCACTGAGTAACACTTGAGAAATTCTTCAGACATTCAGGGTCGCGATCGAAAGACGGCCAGTGAAATCATTTAGTTACTGATACCTTCATCATTGGGTTCCCATTCTGACGGTCCCTAAACACACTACCGTAATAGACTCTAAAATCACCCTGCCTGTCCCACTCTAAACACATGAGAACTACCATCTCTCTCACAAACCAATTGCCAAGTAAGTGAACGGTGGCGAAGCATGAAGACCCAGCAGCCCCTGGCTGGAACAGTCACTTCATTGGTGGACCAAAAGCACATCACTCCTGCAAGCTGGGGAGAGACCACACACACACACACACACACACACACACACACACACACACACACACACACACACACAGAGCCAACCCCTCCAGCCAATTTAAAAGTGAAGGGGATCAGGTCCACATAGAGAGGTAGTTTCGAAACTTGGTGAGACGTGAGAGGCAGGATTAGATGGTGTGTGTCTCTTGGTGAGACGTGAGAGGCAGGATTAGATGGTGTGTGTCTCTTGGTGAGATGTGAGAGGCAGGATTAGATGGTGTGTGTCTCTTGGTGAGATGTGAGAGGCAGGATTAGATGGTGTGTGTCTCTTGGTGAGATGTGAGAGGCAGGATTACATGGTGTGTGTCTCTAGGTGAGATGTGAGAGGCAGGATTACATGGTGTGTGTCTCTAGGTGAGATGTGAGAGGCAGGATTACATGGTGTGTGTCTCTAGGTGAGATGTGAGAGGCAGGATTAGATGGTGTGTGTCTCTTGGTGAGATGTGAGAGGCAGGATTACATGGTGTGTGTCTCTAGGTGAGATGTGAGAGGCAGGATTACATGGTGTGTCTCTCTCTAGGTGTGTGTGGTGAAGGATTATACAGTCATCTAATAGGAGATATAAAATCCAGAAAAGAGCTGTTAAATTCTACAACCACCTAAAAGGAAGCGATTCCCAAACCTTCCATAACAAAGCCATCACCTACAGAGAGATGAACCTGGAGAAGAGTCCCCTAAGCAAGCTGGTCCTGGGGCTCTGTTCACAAACACACCCCACAGAGCCCCAGGACAGCAGCACAATTAGACCCAACCAACTAAAAGAAAATTACTTGACACATTGGAAGGAAATCACAAAAAAACAGAGCAAACTAGAATGCTATTTGGCCCTAAACAGAGAGTACACAGTGGCAGAATACCTGACCACTGTGACTGACCCAAAATGAAGGAAAGCTTTGACTATGTACAGACTCAGAGAGCATAGCCTTGCTATTGAGAAAGGCCGTCGTGGGCAGACCTGGCTCTCAAGAGAAGACAGGCTATGTGCCCACTGCCCACAAAATGAGATGGAAACTGAGCTGCACTTCCTAACCTCCTTCCAAATGTATGACCATAATAGAGACACATATTTCCCTCAGATTACACAGACCCACAAAGAATTTGGGAAAAAAATCTAATTTTGATAAACTCCCATATCTACTGGGTGAAATACCACAGTGTGACATCACAGCAGCAATATGTGTGACCTGTTGCCACAAGAAAGGGGCAACCAGTGAAGAACAAACACCATTGTAAATACAACCTATATTTATTTTACCTTTTGTACACCATTATAACACTGCACATAGACATATGACATTTGAAATGTGTCTATTCAATTGAATAGAGAGAAGCCCATGTTCTCCTTGGCTGCAGTAGCACACACACACACACACAGAGAGAGAGAGAGACAGAGAGACACAGAGAGAGAAAAAAGAGAGAGAAAGAAAAAGAGAGAGAGAGGGACAGAGAGAGAGAGAGAAAGAAAAAGAGAGAGAGAGGGACAGAGAGAGAAAAAGAGAAAGAGAGAGAAAAAGAAAAAGAGAGAGAGACAGTGAAAGAGAGAGGCAGAGAGACAGACCCCTCATCAAAGCTCCCTCTCTGTCTGTCAGTCAAACCTTTCTTCAATGGCCAACACTGCACTTGTTCCCATGTCATTGTCAACCGTGGGAAAGTAATGATGCCCTACTGTCTATGTCTGTCTCAGTCTGTCACCTATCAAACTCCACACAGTCTGTCACCTATCAAACTTCACAGTCTGTCACCTATCAAACTAAACAATCAAACAGTCAGTCAGTCACCTATCAAACAGTCGGTCTGTCACCTATCAAACTAAACACAGTGTCAGTCTATCTGTCCATTACATATCCAGTTCAATCCAACACAGTCTGTCCACAGCAATGCTTAAACCACATCAGGAGACCACGGTTTATTAGATCAGGGAAAGATCAGGTAGTTTCCCTTTAATTCAATTGTGCACCTAGCAAGAGACCGTTGTGTTTGGCTAGCAGTGTTTCTGTAGCCTACCGTACAACGTAGGGCATACATGTGATGGCAGAGTTAGCAAAACAAACGCCCACCTGATTGACACAAATCATCATGATATAATTCTGCCAGGTAAAACTGCTCTGCAGTCAGCATTTAATAGGGAGGGATTTTGTTTTGGGGAGAGCCTTTAGAAATGCCTGTTTCGGCTGCTAACTGCCTACAAAACCATAAGACTATAAAAAGAATCGACGAAGCCATCGATGATGGCGCCGATAGAGATGGTAGCGTCGCTTCTAGTCCTTAGGAAACTGTGCAGTATTTTATGTTTTTTATTATTTCTTACATTCTTAGCCCAGAAAACCTTAAGTCTTATCCAATAGTTCTTCCCGGCTGTATGTAATATCAGAGAGACGTTAACGTAACAATATAACGACCAGGAATACAACTTTCTCAAAGTGGATCCTTTGTCTTCACCTCCCAGGGCATTTGAACTGATTCCAGAGGCCAACCCAAAACAACGCCGTCGGAGGTGAGGGTGCCGGAGTGGTCTTCTTGTGAGGGTTCAGATGCGCGCACACCACCCACCTCTTCCCAGTATATTACTAGCTAATGTCCAGTCCCTAGTTAACAAAGTCGACATCGAAATCAGGGCAAGAGTTGCTTTCCAAAGAAATATCCGGGATTGTAACATACTCTGTTTCACGGAAACATGGCGAGCTTGGGACATGCTTTCGGAGTCAGTACAGCTAATGGGATTTTCAGTGCATCGCACTAACAGGAATAAACATCTCTCCGGTAAGAAGAAGGGCGGGGGTGTATGTTTCATGATTAACAACTCATGGTGTAATTGTAACAACATACAGGAACTCAAGTCCTTTCGTTCACCTGACCTAGAATTCCTCACAATCAAATGCCGACCGTATTATCTCCCAAGAGAACTCTCCTCGGTTATTGTCACAGCCGTGTATATTCCCCCGCAAGCGGATACCAAGGCAGCCATCAAGGAACTTCACTGGACTTTATGCAAATTGGAAACCATATATCCGGAGGTTTCATTTATTGTAGCTGGGGCTTTCAACAAAGCTAATTTGAGAACAAGGCTACCTAAATTCTATCAGCATATTGATTGCAGTACACGAGCAAGTAACACGCTCGACCATTGCTACTCTAACTTCCGCGATGCATAGAAGGCCCTCCCCCGCCCTCCTTTTGGCAAATCTGACCACGACTCCATCTTGTTGCTCCCCTCCTATTGGCAGAAACTAAAACAGGAAGCGCCCGTGCTTAGGCCTATCCAACGTGGACTGGAATATGTTCCGGGTAGCCTCAGAGAACAACATTGATGCTGACTCGGTGAGCGGGTTCATAAGGACGTCTATAAGAGATGTCGTACCCACTGTGACCATTAAAACCCTCCTGTAGATTGATGGCAGCATTCACACAAAACTGAAAGCACGTACCACCGTACCACTAACAAAGACTGTGGGCTCTCCTTCTCCGTGGCCAACGTGAGTAAAACATTTAAACGTGTTAACCCTCGCAAGGCTGCCGGCCCAGACGGCATCCCTAGCCACGTCCTCAGAGCATGCACAGACCAGCTGGCTGGTGTATTTACGGACATATTCAATCTCTCCCTATCCCAGTCACCACATGATTCAAGATGGCCACCATTGTTCCTGTTCCCAAGAAAGCCCAGGTAACAACTAAATGACTATCGCCCCGTAGCAGTTACTTTGGTCATCATGAAGTGCTTTGAGAGACTAGTCAAGGATCATATCACCTCCACCCTACCTGTCACCCTAGACCCACTCCAATTTGCTTACCGCCCCAATAGGTCCACAGACGATGCAATTTCCATCACACTGCCCTATCCCATCTGGACGAGAGGAATACCTATGCAAGAATGCTGTTCATTGACTACAGCTCAGCATTCAACACCATAGTACCCTCCAAACTCATCATTAAGCTTGAGTCCCTGGGTCTTGACCGTGCCCTGTGCAACTGGGTCCTGGACTTCCTGATGGGCCCCCCCCCCCCCAAGTGGTGAAAGTAGGAAACATCTCCACCACGCTTATCTTCAACACTGGGGACCCACAAGGGTCTGTACTCCCTGTTCACCCACCACTGCGTGGCCATGCACGCCTCCAACTCAATCATCAAGTTTGCAGACATAACAGTAGTGGGCTTGATCACCAACAACGAGACAGCCTACAGGGAGGAGGTGAGGGCCCTCGGAGTGTGGAGAAAAAAACTCAATGTCAGCAAAACAAAAGAGATGATTGTGGACTTCAGGAAACAGCAGAGGGAGCACCCCCCCAGCTAAATGGAACACTAGTCACTATAATAATGCTTACATATCTCACATCACTTCTCATATGTATATACTGTAACAAGCCTACCAGACGAACTAAAAAAACTTCTAGGCAAGTAACACTGAAACATGCAGGAGAGCATCAGCTGTTCCGGATGACTGTGTGATCACGTACTCCGTAGCCGATGTAAGACCTTTAAACAGGTCAACATTCACAAGGATGCAGGGCCAGACGGATTACCAGGACATGTACTCCGAGCATGCGCTGACCAACTGGCAAGTGTCCACTGACATGTTCAACCTCTCCCTGTCCGAGTCTGTAATACCAACATGTTTCAAGCGGACCACCATAGTCCCTGTGCCCAAGAACACTAAGGTAACCTGCCTAAATGACTACTGACCCTTAGCACTCACGTCTGTAGCCATGAAATGCTTTGAAAGGCTGGTCATGGCTCACATCAACACCATTATCCCAGAAAAACTAGACCCACTCCAATTTGCATACCGTACCAACTTATGATGCAATCTCTATTGCACTCCACACTGCCCTTTCCCACCTGGACAAAAGGAACACCTATGTGAGAATGCTATTCATTGACTACAGCTCAGCGTTCAACATCTTAGTCCCCACAAAGCTCATCACTAAGCTAAATACCCTGGGACTAAACACCTCCCTCTGCAACTGGATCCTGGACTTCCTGAAGGGCCGCCCCCAGGTGGTAAGGGTTGGTAACAACACATCCACCACACTGATCCGCAACACGGCGTGTGCTCAGTCCCCTCCTGTACTCCATGTTCACTCATGACTGCACGACCAGGCATGACTCCAATACCATCATTAAGTTTGCTGATGACACAACATTAAGTTTGCTGATGATCACCGACAACGATGAGACAGTCTATAGGGAGGAGGTCAGAGACCAGACCGTGTGGTGCCAGGACAACAACCTCTCCCTCAACATGATCAAGACAAAGGAGATGATTGTGGACTACAGGAAAAAGAGGACCGAGCATGCCTCCATTCTCATCGACGGGGCTGTAGTGGAGCAGGTTGAGAGCTTCAAGTTCCTTGGCGTCCACATCACCAACAAACTAACATGATCCAAGCACAACAAGACAGTCGTGAAGAGGGCACGACAAAACCTATTCCCCCTCAGGAGACTGAAAAGATTTGGCATGGGTTCTCAGATCCTCAAAAGTTTAGAGTTGCACCATCGAGAGCATCCTGACGGGTTGCATCACTGCCTGGTATGGCAACTGCTCGGCGTCCGACTACAAGGCACTACAGAGGGTAGTGCGTATGGCCCAGTACATCACTGGGGCCAAGCTTCCTGCCATCCAGGACCTCTATACCAGGCGGTGTCAGAGGAAGACCATAAAAATTGCCAAAGATTCCAGGCACCCTAGTCATAGACTGTTCTCTCTGCTACCGCACGGCAAGCGGTACCGGAGCGCCAAGTCTAGGTCCAAGAGACTCCTAAATAGCTTCTACCACCAAGCCATAAGACTCCTGAATAGCTAATCAAATGGCTACCCAGACTATTTGCATTGCACCCCCCGCCCTCTGGAACACTGCTGCTACTCTTATTATCTATGCATAAGTCACTTTAATAACTCTACCTACATGTACATATTACCTCTGTTACCTGGACACCAGTGCCCCCCGCACATTGACTCTGCATCAGTACCCCCTGTATATAGCCCCACTGTTATTTACTGCTGCTCTTTAATCATGTTATTCTTATCTCTTAATTTAATTTATTTACGCATTTTCTTAAAACGGCGTTGTTGGTTAGGGGCTTGTAAGTAAGCATTTCACTGTAAGATCTACTACACCTGTTGTATCCGGCACATGTGACTAATACAATTTGATCTGATTTGTGTACTGAATCCTACACTATCTATTCTATACTATCTATTGCATCTTAGCTGCTCTGTCACTGCTCATCCATATATTTTATATATTCTCATCCCACTCCTTTACTAGATTGTGTGTATACGGTAGTTGTTGTGGAATTGTTAGATACTGCTGCACTGTCGGATCTAGAAGCATAAGCATTTCACTACACTCGCAATAACATCTGCTAACCATGTGTATGTGACCAATAACATCTGCTAACCATGTGTATGTGACCAATAACATCTGCTAAACACGTGTATGTGACCAATAACATCTGCTAACCATGTGTATGTGACCAATAACATCTGCTAACCATGTGTATGTGACCAATAACATCTACTAACCATGTGTAGGTGACCAATAACATCTGCTAACCATGTGTATGTGACCAATAACATCTACTAACCATGTGTATGTGACCAATAACATCTGCTAACCACGTGTATGTGACCAATAACATCTGCTAACCATGTGTATGTGACCAATAACATCTGCTAACCATGTGTATGTGACCAATAACATCTGCTAACCATGTGTATGTGACCAATAACATTGTATTTTATTTGATGACGTCACCCCATTGTTTCCCATGTGAAGTCTCAGCGGCGCATTTGAAGACCAGGAAGTGTCATTTCAGCATGTCGCCATCTTGCTACATGGAGGTTTTGGAAACATGGCACGCGCAGTTTGAGATTCTCAAGGAAGTGACGTTGCAGGCTAGCTCAGTGCTGCCCCCTCTGAGTATCAAGTTGTTTGAGAGCTGTGCGCTCTTGCTGCCCAACAGATTATAATTATTATAATTGTTATTCAGCTCAAACTAGGCTGATAGATCATCTACATAGTGAACTAACAGCTTTGGGAATGCAGCGTTCTTTTCATCCATCAGTCTAGATTGAAAACAGCATTATTCAAATATTATTTTACAGGCTGATTCAGGCCGCTGACGTGGATGATTGACCGGTCAGGTGAGTTTCCAAAACCTCCCGGGTCAGAGAGCAGCCCTGTATGTCGAGTCCTCACACACACACACACACACACACACACACACACACACACACACACACACACACACACACGACTGTGTACCTGTAAGTTGTGTCTCTCCAGCCTCAGCTCTAGAACATTGTTCTGTTCTTCCAGACGTTGTCGCTCTCCCTCCAACTCCTCAATCTTCAGCCTGCCGATACACACAACACAACACACACCTTAGATGAATGAGCTCAATGGCGATCATCATTCTGAGTGTAATGAAGCGGTGTGTGTGTGTCTGTGTCTCTCCTCTCCATTAATGAGCTGAATGTTTGTTTTGATATCCAGACTGTAGTGAAACAGAGACGCTAATCACAACATGTGTAATTGATTGTAAAGTGTGTGTGTATGTGTGTGTGTGTGTGTGTGTCTCTGTGTGTCGTCTACATAAGGTAGGTACGTAAGTGGAAAGCAGGTGTGTGTCAGGCCATTGTGATGTAAACGTATCGTCGTCATGACGACATGAACTGAACACCATCTAATAGTCATTTAATAACCCAACAAGATAACTTCTTACATTGTAATGTTCTTCATTCTTCAGTTCTGTGTTCCATAGTTCTATGTTCTACAGTTCTGTGTTCCATAGTTCTATATTCTACAGTTCTGTGTTCCCTAGTTCTATGTTCTAAAGTTTGGTGTTCTATTCATGGGCTGCATGTTTCCTTACAATATTGTTTTGAGCGTTTGTTTTGGACTGACGCCCGACTGAGCATTCTACTCAATACACAGTCAATTAACGCTGATGAACATTTCTCCAAAAGCAAATTATAGTGGCTTGGAAACACAATGACATTCCAATGGAGACAAATAATTAATAGGAAAACCTTTGGTCATCATTTTGATGTCACCAGATAGACTTTAGATGCAGTATAACGTTAGCATCGCTAGCTATTTTTGACAAACTTTGCTAGCTAATGACATTTTACATTTACATTTTAGTCATTTGGCAGACGCTCTTATCCAGAGCGACTTACAGTAGTGAATGCATACATTTCATTTTTTTTTTCTGTGCAGGCCCCCCGTGGGAATCGAACCCACAACCCTGGTGTTGCAAACACCATGCCCTGGTGTTGCAAACACCATGCTCTACCAACTGAGCTACATTGCCATCTGCCTAAAGTCCATTTGAGGAAATGAAAATGCTGGCAAAGTTGTTTCCTACTAAACATTTGCCTACTTTAGCAGCGTCATGGTATTTCCAGACTCGGTGTAATTTACACCACATAACTGTCAGTCTGTCCAGAATGACTTTAGGTCAGCACTGTGACGTCACCGCTGGACGCCAGCTTGACAACGTTCATAACGACGGCATGACGCGACAGAGTGACAGGGGGAAACCTGTGAACAGTTAATGTTCCACTGTTGTATAATTTAGTGTTCTAACGTTCTGTGTGTGTCTAGTAGTTGAGGGAGCTTGCTGATCTCCAGTGTCATAGTAATGTCAGGGGGACTTCCTCCATAGACTTCCTGTCTCCTTCACTCTACATCACATTATCAACGACTTGATTATCCCCCTCCATCTCTCTATCGCTCCCAATCTCTAAGTGGACCTCGCATCACTCTCCTCTTCACCCCACCTCTCTAACTAACCTCTTCTCCCAGCCTCTCTCCACCCCCATCTCTCCCAGCCTCTCTCCACCCCCACCTCTCCCAGCCTCTCTTCACCACCCCACCTCTCTAACTAATCTCTTCTCCCAGCCTCTCTCCACCCCCACCTCTCCCAGCCTCTCTTCACCACCCCACCTCTCTAACTAATCTCTTCTCCCAGCTTCTCTCCACCCCACCTCTCTAACTAATCTCTTCCCCCAGCCTCTCCTCCTCTCCACCCCACCTCTCTAACTAACCTCTTCCCCCAGCCTCTCCTCTTCACCACCCCACCTCTCTAACTAACCTCTTCTCCCAGCCTCTCTCCACCCCACCTCTCTAACTAACCTCTTCCCCCAGCCTCTCCACCCCACCTCTCTAACTAACCTCTTCCC
Organism: Salmo trutta; assembly: GCF_901001165.1. Classification (NCBI taxonomy): domain Eukaryota; kingdom Metazoa; phylum Chordata; class Actinopteri; order Salmoniformes; family Salmonidae; genus Salmo; species Salmo trutta. Next base: position 82,649,543 of record NC_042970.1, on the reverse strand, counting down.
CCAGCCTCTCCACCCCCACCTCTCTAACTAACCTCTTCCCCCAACTTCTCCACCCCCACCTCTCTAACTAACCTCTTCCCCCAACTTCTCCACCCCACATCTCTAACTAACCTCTTCTCCCAGCCTCTCCTCCTCACCACCCCACCTCTCTAACTAACCTCTTCCCCCAGCCTCTCCTCCTCTCCACCCCACCTCTCTAACTAACCTCTTCCCCCAGCCTCTCCTCCTCTCCACCCCCACCCCTCTAACTAACCTCTTCCCCCAGCCTCTCCACCCCACATCTCTAACTAACCTCTTCCCCCAGCCTCTCCACCCCACCTCTCTAACTAACCTCTTCCCCCAGCCTCTCCTCCTCTCCACCCCCACCCCTCTAACTAACCTCTTCCCCCAGCCTCTCCTCCTCTCCACCCCCACCTCTCTAACTAACCTCTTCCCCCAGCCTCTCCTCCTCTCCACCCCCACCTCTCTAACTAACCTCTTCCCCCAGCCTCTCCTCCTCTCCACCCCACCTCTCTAACTAACCTCTTCCCCCAGCTTCTCCTCCTCACCACCCCACCTCTCTAACTAACCTCTTCCCCCAGCCTCTCCTCCTCACCACCCCACCTCTCTAACTAATCTCTTCCCCCAGCCTCTCCTCCTCTCCACCCCACCTCTCTAACTAACCTCTTCTCCCAGCCTCTCCTCCTCACCACCCCACCTCTCTAACTAACCTCTTCTCCCAGCCTCTCCTCCTCACCACCCCTCCTCTCTAACTAATCTCTTCCCCCAGCCTCTCCTCCTCTCCACCCCACCTCTCTAACTAATCTCTTCCCCCAGCCTCTCCTCCTCTCCACCCCACCTCTCTAACTAACCTCTTCCCCCAGCCTCTCCTCCTCTCCACCCCACCTCTCTAACTAACCTCTTCCCCCAGCCTCTCTCCACCCCACCTCTCTAACTAACCTCTTCCCCCAGCCTCTCTCCACCCCACCTCTCTAACTAACCTCTTCCCCCAGCCTCTCCACCCCACCTCTCTAACTAACCTCTTCCCCCAGCCTCTCTCCACCCCACCTCTCTAACTAACCTCTTCCCCCAGCCTCTCTCCACCCCACCTCTCTAACTAACCTCTTCCCCCAGCCTCTCTCCACCCCACCTCTCTAACTAACCTCTTCCCCCAGCCTCTCTCCACCCCACCTCTCTAACTAACCTCTTCCCCCAGCCTCTCTCCACCCCACCTCTCTAACTAACCTCTTCCCCCAGCCTCTCTCCACCCCACCTCTCTAACTAACCTCTTCTCCCAGCGTCTCCATTCCTCCATGTATATTGATGGACCAGACAGAATTACGTCTCACGAGATGAATACATTACTATAAGCCACGCCGCCTGGACCCCGCGCTCACCTAGCCCGCCGCCTGGCCCCCGCGCTCACCTAGCCCGCCGCCTGGCCCCCGCGCTCACTCCATTCTCTCCTCTCTCACCCTCCACTCATCTGAACTCTCTCTCGTCCTCTCTGTAAATGGTTCAGTATGGTATTCCTACAGATACTTCACCTCTCTACTGGTGTTAAGTGTGTGAGTTACCGGAGTGTGTTGACTTCCTCGTTCATTGCTAAGGGGTTGCCCTCGGCGACGGAGTCTTGCTGCTTCTTCATAACATCCAGCTCCAACTCCATCTAGAACACAGACACACACACACTTACTAACCCAGACTAACATAAAAACATATCCAACCACTCCGATGCCTTCTCCCTCCCTCCGGCCCTCCCTCCCTCCCTCCCTTCTTCTTCTTCTCCCTCCCTCCGGCCCTCCCTCCCTCCCTTCTCCTCCCTCCCTCCAGCCCCCTCTCCCTTCTTCCCCCTCCCTCCGGCCCTCCCTCCAGCCCCCTCTCCCTTCTTCCCCCTCCCTCCAGCCCCCTCTCCCTTCTTCCCCCTCTCTCCAGCCCCCTTTCCCTTCTTCCGGCCCGCTCTCCCATCTTCCCCATCCATCTCTCCCTCCGTCCATCCATTTCATCCCCCTCTCCCTCCATCTCTCCCTTCTTCCCAATAACTCCATCTCTCCCTCCATCCATCCATTTCATTCCCCTCTCCCTCCATCCATCTCTCCCTTCTTCCCACTAACTCCATCTCTCCCTCCATCCATCCATTTCATCCCCCTCTCCCTCCATCTCTCCCTTCTTCCCAATAACTCCATCTCTCCCTCCATCCATCCATTTCATCCCCCTCTCCCTCCATCCATCCATCTCTCCCTTCTTCCCAATAACTCCATCTCTCCCTCCATCCATCCATTTCATCCCCCTCTCCCTCCATCCATCCATCTCTCCCTTCTTCCCAATAACTCCATCTCTCCCTCCATCCATCCATTTCATCCCCCTCTCCCTCCATCCATCCATCTCTCCCTTCTTCCCACTAACTCCATCTCTCCCTCCATCCATCCATTTCATCCCCCTCTCCCTCCATCCATCTCTCCCTCCTCCCCCCTCATATATTCCACCTCCCTCTCTAAATGATCTATACCACTATTCCCTAAACAGACAGCACACAGGTGCACCCCCCTCCATCTGTCTCTCCTCTGATGTAAACTAATCAATGAAGGAGATGGCTGGGTAACAAGGGATGAGAGGAGGAGAGGGACGCGGCTGGTGATTCAACACCACTCAGACACACAATGATACATTTATTCATTCCTATCTCCCTCTTCTGTCTCTCCTCAGATGGAGAGGTAATCACAAGGTGGAGAGATGAGAGGGTGTGTGTGTGTGTGTGAGACGAGAGGATTTCACACGTGTCACTTTCCATCACCACGGCAATTGTGACGTTACCCCGGCAACAGGAACAGCCAAGTGTGTGTTATAAACGACCGCCATCTAGGAAAAACACGCTTTATTTCACAGAGCGTGTGTGTGTGTACACTCACTGTCTGTACTTGTAGTTTGAGGGCCCCAGCCTCCTCTTGGGCTTTAGTCAACAGAACCTGCAGAAGAGGGAGAAAAACACCACTTAGACAAGGTGTGTGTGTGTGTGTGTGTGTGTGTGTGTGTGTGCGCGCATAGCAGGGAGAAAGCGAGAGAAAGACCGGTGGAGAGCGAAATATTCTATAACAGCCTCCACTCTTCCTGGAGGGCTTTCCACTAGATGTTGGAACATTGCTGCGGGGACTTGCTTCCATTCAGCCACAAGAGCATTAGTGAGGTCTGGCATTGATGTTGGGCGATCAGCCCTGGCTCGCAGTCAGCGATCTGTGAAGGACAGTCAAGTTCTTCCATATCGATCTCGACAAACCATTTCTGTATGGACCTTGCTTTGTGCGAAGGGGCATTGTCATGCTGAAACAGGAAAGGGCCTTCCCCAAACTGCCACAAAGTTGGATGCACAGAATCATCTAGAATGTTATTATATGCTGTAGCGCTAATATTTCCCTTCACAGGAACTAAGGGGCCTAACCCGAACCATGAAAAACAGCCCCAGACCATTATTCCTCCTCTACTAAATTTTACAGTTGGTGCCATGCATTGGGGCAGGAGAGTTCTCCTGGCTTCCGCCAAACCCAGATTCGCCATCAGACTGCCAGATGGTGAAGCGTGATTAATCCCTCCAGAGAAGGCGTTTCCACTGCTCCAGAGTCCAGTGGCGTCGAGCTTTACACCAGTCCAGCCGCGAGTGTCATTGAGCATGGTGATATCAGGCTTGTGTGCGGCTGCTCGGCCATGGAAACCCATTGAAGCTCAGATCACGTGGTTACCACCCTGCATGAACACGGCTCTGGGATACGAATAACAACATCAGCTAGGAAACCAGCCAGCTAACGTTAGCTAGCTAACAGTACACTGTAGCTTGAAATGAAACCACTGTCGGTCAAAATTAGAAACGTATCTGTCATTGTGCTGATGTTGCTTCCAGAGGGAAGGGGGCAGCTTCCAGAGGGCAGTTTTTCCAGAGGGCAGTTTTTCCAGAGGGCAGTTTGGAACTCGGTAGTGAGTGTTGCAACAGAGGACAGACAATTTTTACAAGCAATGCACTTCAGCACTCGGCAGTCCCGTTCTGCTGAGGTCGTGTTGCCTACCACTTCACGGCTGAGCCATTGTTGCTTCTAGATGTTTCCACTTCACAATAACAGCACTTAAAGTTGACCGGGGCAGCTCTAAGAGGGCAGAAATTTCACAAACTGACTTGTTGGAAAGGTGGCATCCTATGACGGTGTCACATTGAAAGTCACCGATCTCTTCAGTAAGGCCATTCTACTGCCAATGTTTGTCTATGGAGATTGCATGGCTGTGTGCTCAATTTTATACACCTGTCAGCAACGGGTGTGGCTGAAATAGCCGAATCCACTAATTTGAAGTGGTGTCAACATAACATAAATACATGCACAGTTGAAGTCGGAAGACTACATACACTTAGGTTGGAGTCAATAAAACTCGTTTTTCAACCACTCCACAAATTTCTTGTTTTAACAAATTATAGTTTTGGCAAGTCGGTTAGGACATCTACTTTGTGCATGACAAGTAATTTTTCCAACAATTGTTTACAGAAAGATTATTTAACCTATAATTCACTGTATCACAATTCCAGTGGGTCAGAAGTTTACATATACTAAGTTGACTGTGCCTTTAAACAACTTGGAAAATCCCAGAAAATTACATAATGGCTTTAGAAGCTTCTGATAGGCTAATTGACATCATTTGAGTCAATTGGAGGTGTACCTGTGGATGTATTTCAAGGCCTACCTTCAAACTCTATGCCTGTTTGCTTGAAATCATGGGAAAAATCAAAAGAAAATCAGCCAAGACCTCATCAATAAAATTGTAAACCTCCACAAGTCTGGTTCATCCTTGGGAGCAATTTCCAAATGCCTGAAGGTACCAAGTTTCTGTACAAACAATAGTACGCAAGTATAAACACCATGGGACCACGCAGCCGTCATACCGCTCAGGAAGGAGACGTGTTCTGCCTCCTAGAGATGAACGTACTCTGGTGCGAAAAGTGCAAATCAATCCCAGAACAACAGCAAAGGACCTTGTGAAGATGCTGGAGGAAACAGGTACAAAAATATCTAAATCCACAGTAAAACGAGTCCTATATCGACATAACCTGAAAGGCCACTCAGCAAGAAAGAAGCCACTGCTCCAAAACCGCCATAAAAAAGCCAGACTACAGTTTGCAAATGCACATGGGGACAAAAATCGTACTTTTTGGAGAAATGTCCTCTGGTCTGATGAAACAAAATATAACTTTTTTGCCATAATGACCATCGCTATGTTTGGAGGAAAAAGGGGGAGGCTTGCAAGCCGAAGAACACCATCCCAACCGTGAAGCACGGGGGTGGCAGCATCATGTTGTGGGGGTGCTTTGCTGCAGGAGGGACTGGTGCACTTCACAAAATAGATGGCTTCATGAGGAAGGAAAACTATGTGGATATATTGAAGCAACATCTCAAGACATCAGTCAGGAAGTTAAAGCTTGGTCGTAAATGGGTCTTCCAAATGGACAATGACCGCAAGCATACTTCCAAAGTTGTGGCAAAATGGCTTAAGGACAACAAAGTCAAGGTATTGGAGTGGCCATCACAAAGCCCTGACCTCAATCCTATAGAACATTTGTGGGCAGAACTGAAAAAGCGTGTGTGAGCAAGGAGGCTTACAAACCTGACTCAGGTACACCGGCTCTGTCAGGAGGAATGGGCCAAAATTCACCCAACTTATTGTGGGAAGCTTGTAGAAGGCTACCCGAAACGTTTGACCCCAAATTAAACAATTTAAAGGCAATGCTGCCAAATACTCATTGAGTGTATTTAAACTTCTGACCCGCTGGGAATGTGATGAAAGAAATAAAAGCTGAAATAAATCATTCTCTCTACTATTATTCTGACATTCCACATTCTTAAAATGAAGTGGTGATCCTAACTGACCTAAGACAGCAACTTTTCCAAGGATTAAATGTCAGGAACTGAAAAATGTAATTGAAATGTATTTGGCTAAGGTGTATGTAAACTTACGACTTCAACTGTATATATATATATGTGACTCGATTCGGGAAACTAGGCTATGTGCAGAAAGAGTTCAGATTGGTCCGCCCTAGATAAGGGTCCGCCCTACATAAGGGTCCGCCCTACACAAGGGTCCTGCCTATGAGCTCGTCAGTCTGTGTTGGTAATCCTCTATGAAATGTAGTGTAGAGGAGCTGCATAAGTGTTGCTCTCCACTTTCTGAAGGATCAAGTTTTGAAAATCTGTGTAATTAGAGTATGATAGCTATAGAGATGGAGAAAACACCTGTCTCCGGATTACATCTTCAAACTAAAGGGCAATCGTGGCATGGTATTCCTGACAGGGAGACGCGTCCATCATGCATAATGATGTATACAGGTAAGATAGTTACCTGTATACATCATTTTCAGATATTAGACGTTTCTAATTGACAGAAAATGGTTTCATTTCAAGCTACAGTGTACTGTTAGCTAGCTAGCTAATGTTAGCTGGCTGGTTCCCTAGCTGATATTATTTGTATCCCAGAACCATTTACTTTTCTAGTTAGAGCCTGATGTTAACTAGCTAACAATGAACCTGGTTGGTTAATTCCCAGCACTGTGGCATTGTTGTTTAACTAGCTAACGTTAACTGGTTGGCTCGTTAGCTAACGTTAACCTCTCTGGGGTATGTGGGACGATTTCGTCCCACCTACGTAACAGCTACTGAAATTCCAGTGGCGCGATTTTTGAATCGTTAGAAATACTATTACTTCAATTTCTCAAACATATGACTATTTTACGGCTATTTAAAGACAAGAATCTCGTTAATCTAACCCCACTGTCCGATTTCAAAAAGGCTTTACAACGAAAGCAAAACATTAGATTATGTCAGCAGAGTGCCCAGCCAGAAAAAATCAGACAGCCATTTTTCAAGCTAGCATATAATGTCACAAAAACCCAAACCACAGCTAAATGCAGCACTAACCTTTGATGATCTTCATCAGATGACACACCTAGGACATTGTGTTATACAATACATGCATGTCTGTTCAATCAAGTTCATATTTATATCAAAAAACAGCTTTTTGCATTAGCATGTGACGTTCAGAAAACGCATAACCCCCGGCAAACTTCCGTTGAATTTACTAACAGTTTGCTAAATTACTCACGATAAACGTTCACAAAAAGCATAACAATTATTTTAAGAATTATAGATACATTACTCCTCTATGCACTCGATATGTCCGATTTTAAAATAGCTTTTCGGATGAAGCACATTTTGCAATAATCTAAGTACATAGCCCGGCATTACAGGGCTAGCTATTTAGATACCCACCCAGGTCAGCATCCACCAAAATCACATTTCCTATAAGAAAAATGTTCTTACCTTGCTTGTTCTTCATCAGAATACACTGCCAGGACTTCTACTTCAATAACAAATGTTGGTTTGGTCCCAAATAATCCATCGTTATATCCAAACAGCGACGTTTTGTTCGTGAGTTCTAGAATGCTTTTTCACGCTCCCGCGCATGGCGCGTTGGCTTGTCAAAAATGTCTAACTATTCCATTACCGTACTTCGAAGCATGTCAACCGCTGTTTAAAACCAATTTTTATGCCATTCAACTCGTAGATTAGTGATAATATTCCGACCGGGAGTATGCATTGAGCCTAAACAGCCGAATAAAATTTCTCCTCAGAAGCGACTCATGCACGCGCATCATTCAAAGGTCCTCGGAGCATCCACTTACAAAAGGCGATAATCTGTTTCAACCTGAGGCTCCCTCGTAAACCTTCAGTTATTTCGCGGGCTCTGAGAGCCTATTGGAGCCCTGGGAATTGTCACGTTACAGCTAAGATCCTTACTTTTCAATAAAAAGATGCAAGACGCACGACTCCTTGTCAGACAGGGTACTTCCTGCTTGAAACCTTGTCAGGTTTTTGCCTGCCATAGGAGTTCTGTTATACTCACAGACACCATTCAAACAGTTTTAGAAAATTCAGAGTGTTTTCTATCCAAACCTGAACAATAATATGCATATTCTAGCTTCTGAGTTGGTGTAGGAGGCAGTTAAAAATGGGAACATATTTTTTCCAAAATTCTCAATACTGCCCCCTACCCCAAACAGGTTAAGTGATGCGTGTGATCTTACACTTTGTTTGCCTAGCTAGGTTCATTGTTTACCTAACTAAACTGTACTGTTAGTAGAGCGCCAAGTGTTCGTTCCGAGAGCGAAACGAGATGGGTGGGGCTAAAGCTTAAGAAGGTGTGAACTATGCTGAATGGGTGAAGACAAAGAAGAGCTCTTCACTAGATACCAAAACATTCAAAGGCCATTTTCTCAAAAGTGAGTTTACAAGTTGATCAACTTCAAAGCAGAATAACTTTCCCATTGTTCCTCAACTGTAGTGTATGAGATACCATTGTGTAGCTCTGTCTACTTTTATCCAATGTAAAAGAAACACAATTTCAAATTCTGCTACATAAGACTAGGTACAGACTAGGTACAGACTAGGTACAGACTAGGTAATCTAGGTACAGACTAGGTAATCTAGGTACAGACTAGGTAATCTAGGTACAGACTAGGTAATCTAGGTACAGACTAGGTACAGACTAGGTAATCTAGGTACAGACTAGGTAATCTAGGTACAGACTAGGTAATCTAGGTACAGACTAGGTAATCTAGGTACAGACTAGGTAATCTAGGTACAGACTAGGTAATCTAGGTACAGACTAGGTAATCTAGGTACAGAAGACAGACAGACAGACAGACAGACAGACAGACAGACAGACAGACAGACAGACAGACAGACAGACAGACAGACAGACAGACAGACAGACAGACAGACAGACAGACAGACAGACACACAGACAGTCTCCGTACCTCCATCTCTGTATTGTGGTTCTGTGTCTTGGTCAGTATATCTTCTGCCTCTCTGAGTCTGCGGCTGAGTTGAGGAGTGTAGTCACTAGAAGACAGCCCACTATCATAGGACTCCAGGATAGCACGCATCCCATCACGCTCCTAGAATACACACGCGGAAAAAGAGACAGTGAGACCGCGAGGCTATCATAGGACTCCAGGATAGCACGCATCCCATCACGCTCCTAGAATACACACGCGGAAAAAGAGACAGTGAGACCGCGAGGCAACTAAAAACACATTGATTATTGAGGCACATAGGCTTTTGTCATAAACCATGTTTTGTTTTATTTAACTAGGCAAGTCAGTTAAGAACAAATTATTATTTACAATGACGGCCTACCCCGGCCAAACCCGGATGACGCTGGGCCAAATGTGCGCCGCCCGATGGGACTATGAATACATTTCACAACACGTTGGGTTGTAATCATATTATAATGCTTGTAGTAATAGTCACCAATCAACTGCATCACCCTGAAAAATAATCAGAATGTAGATGCTAATCTGGCTAACGGTGCTAACCATAGTACTGTATCTGAATGTAGATGCTAATCTGGCTAACGGTGCTAACCATAGTACTGTATCTGAATGTAGATGCTAATCTGGCTAACGGTGCTAACCATAGTACTGTATCTGAATGTAGATGCTAATCTGGCTAACGGTGCTAACCATAGTACTGTATCTGAATGTAGATGCTAATCTGGCTAACGGTGCTAACCATAGTACTGTATCTGAATGTAGATGCTAATCTGGCTAACGGTGCTAACCATAGTACTGTATCATGCATTTCGTTACACCCGCAATAACATCTGCTAAACACGTGTATGTGGGAAAAAAATGTATTTGAATGTAGATGCTAATCTGGCTAACGGTGCTAATCATAGTCCTGTATCTGCTAGTCCGACTGCTACGTGCAAAAAAATGCTGTTTAACAATAACAGCTGAGTTTAAATCTTAGCGACAGTCTTAAAACATTTATTATGAAATCATTACCAGAATCTAAGTCTCTCAGCCTGCATCTTTGGTGCTAACGTTAGCAATGCTAGCTCGCTAAGTAACTAACCCTGCTGCATTCTGAAATAGTGTTTTCAACGATACAGACAAAACACAGCCTCAGCGACAGTCCAAGCAACCATCCAACATTGGAGACCTACTAGAAGTAACAAAACAATCTACAAGTAATTCTCTATGAAAATAAAAGGTTATCTGGAAAGAGAGAAATGGCCGCCGATGTCTTATATAGATCGTTGAAAATGAATGTCCATAAAAAAATATACACAGTCATCTCAGGGATGCTATTCAGTGGAAATATCAGAGGTTCTCTCATCATTAAACAGTCCTCATTAAAAAAAAACAATTAGACACAAAAGGTCTAAATACTTCCTAATAATATCCCAAGTGTTCATGCTGGTGGAGTTGACCTTTAAGAGCACACAACTGACCCCCTTTGACATGTGTCTATGTGCCTCTCATTTCCAAGTCAATTAAACAGAGACCTGTGGAGTTAACTGTCCTTAAAAATCATTCTCTCTGGAACGTGTGGGGTAGCGTTGTGAAGGTCACGGAATGTTTGGACGACGGTAATTGGCCGGCCAAATGACCGCGGTCACCGTAACAACCGTTGGAAGATGGGACGGCCGGACATTCGTGCGGTTGAATCCGTTTCAGCGGTAACAGATTCTGAACGTCTCCTTGCTGAAATGTAGAATGTTCCTTCTATGTTAGCGGCTGTGGATCATGTAATGAGCGCGTGTCAAATCAGTCGGCCACAACGTCTATCATAACAACGAAGGAGAGACGCGGAGAATGAGGGGAGAAGAGAAAGATGGAGAGAGAATAACCAAATTGGTGTGAAATGAACGTTTAATTCAGACTGACTCAACTTCGGTTGTTTTCTCACCAGTCACTTGTCACAGAACAAACAACTTGGCATAAACTGAGACCAATCACACACACCCACACACACACACACACACACCCACACACCCACACACACACACACACACGATGTCCTTCTCAGGATGCTTACTGTGACCCCCCCCACACACACACACGATGTCCTACTCAGGATGCTTACTGTGACCCCCCCCCCCCCCCCCCCCCGCCCCACACACACACACAATGTCCTACTCAGGATGCATACTGTGACCCCCCCACACACACAATGTCCTACTCAGGATGCATACTGTGACCCCCCCACACACACACGATGTCCTACTCAGGATGCTTACTGTGACCCCCCCCCCCCCACCAGGATGCATACTGTGACCCCCCCCCCACACACACAATGTCCTACTCAGGATGCTTACTGTGACCCCCCCACACACACACACACGATGTCCTACTCAGGATGCTTACTGTGACCCCCCCCCCCCCCCCCCCCCCGCCCCACACACACACACACAAACACACAATGTCCTACTCAGGATGCATACTGTGACCCCCCCACACACACACACACACAATGTCCTACTCAGGATGCATACTGTGACCCCCCCACACACACACGATGTCCTACTCAGGATGCTTACTGTGACCCCCCCACACACACACACACACGTCCTACTCAGGATGCTTACTGTGACCCCCCCACACACACGATGTCCTACTCAGGATGCTTACTGTGACCCCCCCCCCCCCACACACACACAATGTCCTACTCAGGATGCTTACTGTGACCCCCCCACACACACGATGTCCTACTCAGGATGCTTACTGTGACCCCCCCCCCCCCACACACACACAATGTCCTACTCAGGATGCTTACTGTGACCCCCCCACACACACGATGTCCTACTCAGGATGCTTACTGTGACCCCCCCACACACACGATGTCCTACTCAGGATGCTTACTGTGACCCCCCCCACCCCCCACCAGGATGCTTACTGTGACCCCCCCACACACACAATATCCTACTCAGGATGCTTACTGTGACCCCCCCACACACACGATGTCCTACTCAGGATGCTTACTGTGACCCCCCCACACACACACAATGTCCTACTCAGGATGCTTACTGTGACCCCCCCCACCCCCCACCAGGATGCTTACTGTGACCCCCCCCACCACCACTAAACTAAGTCTCTGCCCCGCTGGCTACTGACTGTCTATTAAGACGTAATGAAATGTACTATCTTAATAACAAACCACACAGGTCAACTGATAAAACACACCAGACACACACACACACACACACACACACACACACACACACACACACACACACACACACACAACAGACAACACACCAGACACACACACACACACACACAACAGACAACACACACACACACACACACACACACACACACACACACACACACACACACACACACACACACACACACACACCACACACACCACACACACAACAGACAACACAACACACACAGATAACAGTCCCATTTAGCATTTTATTCTTTTCATACATGTTTTATTTATTTATAAAAACAAAATTGGTTTTGGTCAACTTATCTGTTGTGATAATAGGATTCTACCAGGTCAACACACACACACAGTCATCTCTGTCTAACACACACACACACACACACACACACACACACACACACACACACACACACACCTCTGTGTAACCGGATTAAAGAATGTGTTGGTTAATATGAAAGAGACTATGATGAGAAACATTGTCCAGCCTAAAGCAGGTGTGTCTCTTATCCAAGACCTCCACCAGTCGCTGTATCAAAGAGCCTTCAGTTTAACGTAGGCCGTCTAAGCCTCCTTAAAGGGGGACTTCAGGTTACTGGTAGGGGGCTTTATCTACCTCCCCAGAGTCACATGAACTCCTGGATACCATTTATATACGTCTCCACAGGCAGTTTGAAGGAAGTTGCTATCTAGCGTTAACGCAATGATAAAGTCTAGTGTAGTTAGCGTCGGACCGCTAAACTTCCTTCAGAATGGACACAGAAACATAACAATGGTGTCCACCAGTTCGTCTGACAAACACACACACTACCTTGGTGAGCAGCAACACTCTCTTCTGTAGTCGTCTGACCAGTGATTCCTGGGTCTCTCTCTTCTTCTGTTCTTCTAGAGCTTTAGAACGTAGCGACAAGAGCTCCCCCTGGAGGTCAGCCTTAGACCGTTCCACTGACCTACAGCTGGGGAGGGGGGAGAGCTTTAGAATGTAGAGAACAGGTCCCCCTGGAGGTCAGCCTTAGACCGTTCCACTGACCTACAGCTGGGGGGGAGGAGAGGAGAGAGCTTTAGAATGTAGAGAACAGCTCCCCCTGGAGGTCAGCCTTAGACCGCTCCACTGACCTACAGCTGGGGGGGAGGAGAGGAGAGAGCTTTAGAATGTAGAGAACAGCTCCCCCTGGAGGTCAGCCTTAGACCGTTCCACTGACCTACAGCTGGGGGGGGGGGAGAGCTTTAGAATGTAGAGAACAGCTCCCCCTGGAGGTCAGCCTTAGACCGCTCCACTGACCTACAGCTGGGGGGGAGGAGAGGAGAGAGCTTTAGAATGTAGAGAACAGCTCCCCCTGGAGGTCAGCCTTAGACCGCTCCACTGACCTACAGCTGGGGGGGAGGTGGAGAGGAAAGAGCTTTAGAATGTAGAGAACAGCTCCCCCTGGAGGTCAGCCTTAGACCGTTCCACTGACCTACAGCTGGGGGGGAGGAGAGGAGAGAGCTTTAGAATGTAGAGAACAGCTCCCCCTGGAGGTCAGCCTTAGACCGCTCCACTGACCTACAGCTGGGGGGGAGGTGGAGAGGAGAGAGCTTTAGAATGTAGAGAACAGCTCCCCCTGGAGGTCAGCCTTAGACCGTTCCACTGACCTACAGCTGGGGGGGGTGGGGGGGAGAGCTTTAGAATGTAGAGAACAGCTCCCCCTGGAGGTCAGCCTTAGACCGCTCCACTGACCTACAGCTGGGGGGGGAGAGCTTTAGAATGTAGAGAACAGCTCCCCCTGGAGGTCAGCCTTAGACCGCTCCACTGACCTACAGCTGGGGGGGGGGGGGGAGCTTTAGAATGTAGAGAACAGCTCCCCCTGGAGGTCAGCCTTAGACCGCTCCACTGACCTACAGCTGGGGGGGGGGGGGGGGGGGGGGAGCTTTAGAATGTAGAGAACAGCTCCCCCTGGAGGTCAGCCTTAGACCGTTCCACTGACCTACAGCTGGGGGGGAGGAGAGGAGAGAGCTTTAGAATGTAGAGAACAGCTCCCCCTGGAGGTCAGCCTTAGACCGCTCCACTGACCTACAGCTGGGGGAGGTGGAGAGGAAAGAGCTTTAGAATGTAGAGAACAGCTCCCCCTGGAGGTCAGCCTTAGACCGCTCCACTGACCTACAGCTGGGGGGGGAGAGCTTTAGAATGTAGAGAACAGCTCCCCCTGGAGGTCAGCCTTAGACTGCTCCACTGACCTACAGCTTCAGGGGGGAAGGGGGAGAGGAGAGAGGGAGTCTAAATCCCCCCCTCTCTTTCTCTTCAGTCCCTCTTAATGGGTGCGTCCCAATAATAAATTGTCCGTAAGTGTGCACTTGTTCACTGCTTCCCACAAATCTTACAGCATTGGATTGGGAGGAATGAACAACAGGAAGCTTCCAGCATGGTTCTTAAACCTCATTTCCTTTCAAATCAGTGAAGGAAAGTGAACACAGCTTTTATTTATTTATTTTATTTCACCTTTATTTAACCAGGTAGGCAAGGTGAGAACAAGTTCTCATTTACAATAGCGACATGGCCAAGATAAAGCATAGCAGTTTGACACATACAACAACACAGAGTTACACATGGAGTAAAACAAACATACAGTCAATAATATAGTAGAAATGTCTATATACAAAGCGAGCAAATGAGGTGAGATAAGGGAGGTAAAGGCAAAAAAAGCCATGGTGGCGAAGTAAATACAATATAGCAAGTAAAACACTGGAATGGTGGATTTGCAGTGGAAGAAAGTGCAAAGTAGAAATAGAAATAATGGGGTGCAAAGGAGCAAAATAAATAAATAAATACAGTAGGGGAAGAGGTAGTTGTTTGGGCTAAATTATAGATGGGCTATGTACAGGTGCAGTGATCTGTGAGCTGCTCTGACAGCTGGTGCTTAAAGCTAGTGAGGGAGATAAGTGTTTCCAGTTTTAGAGGTTTTTGTAGTTCATTCCAGTCATTGGCAGCAGAGAACTGGAAGGAGAGACGGCCGAAGGAGGAATTGGCTTTGGGGGTGACCAGAGAGATATACCTGCTGGAGCGCGTGCTACAGGTGGGTGCTGCTATGGTGAGCAGCGAGCTGAGATAAGGGGGAACTTTACCTAGCAGGGTCTTGTAGATGACCTGGAGCCAGTGGGTTTGGCGATGAGTATGAAGCGAGGGCCAACCAACGAGAGCGTACAGGTCGCAGTGGTGGGTAGTATATGGGGCTTGGTGACAAAACGGATGGCACTGTGATAGACTGCATCCAATTTATTGAGTAGGGTACTGGAGGCTATTTTGTAAATGACATCACCGAAGTCAAGGATAGGTAGGATGGCCAGTTTTACGAGGGTATGTTTGGCAGCATGAGTGAAGGATGCTTTGTTGCGAAATAGGAAGCCAATTCTAGACTTAACTTTGGATTGGAGATGTTTGAGTCTGGAAGGAGAGTTTACAGTCTAACCAGACACCTAGGTATTTGTAGTTGTCCACATATTCTAAGTCAGAACCATCCAGACGACGGGTGGGCAGGTGTGGGCAGCGATCGGTAGAAGAGCATGCATTTAGTTTTACTTGTATTTAAGAGCAGTTGGAGGCCACGGAAGGAGAGTTGTATGGCATTGAAGCTCGTCTGGAGGGTTGTTAACACAGTGTCCAAAGAAGGGCTAGAAGTATACAGAATGGTGTCGTCTGTGTAGAGGTGGATCAGACACTCACCAGCAGCAAGAGCAACATCATTGATGTATACAGAGAAAAGAGTTGGCCCGAGAATTGAACCCTGTGGCACCCCCATAGAGACTGCCAGAGGCCCGGACAACAGGCCCTCCGATTGACACACGGAACTCTATCAGAGAAGTAGTTGGTGAACCAGGCGAGGCAGTCATTTGAGAAACCAAGGCTATTGAGTCTGCCGATGAGGATGTGGTGATTGACAGAGTCGAAAGCCTTGGCAGCACAGTATTGTTTCTTATCGATGGCGGTTATGATATCGTTTAGGACCTTGAGGGTGGCTGAGGTGCACCCATGACCAGCTCTGAAACCAGATTGCATAGCGGAAAAAGTGTGGTGGGATTCGAAATGGTCGGTAATCTGCTTGTTGACTTGGCTTTCGAAGACTTTAGAAAGGCAGGGTAGAATAGATATAGGTCTGTAGCAGTTTGGGTCAAGAGTGTCCCCCCCCTTTGAAGAGGGGGATGACCGCAGCTGCTTTCCAATCTTTGGGGATCTCAGACGACACGAAAGAGAGGTTGAACAGGCTAGTAATAGGGGTTGCAACAATTTCGGGCAGATCATTTTAGAAAGAAAGGGTCCAGATTGTCTAGCCCGGCTGATTTGTAGGGGTCCTCCCTGTTCTCTCTACTTTCCTCAGTCCTTCTCATTCCTCCTCCGATTTCTCCCTCTCCACCCTCCCCCCCGCACTCCATCTCTCCTCGTTATCGAGTGCTTCTAAACAGTGTTATATTTTATAATTATCTCCGTATGGATCAAGAGAGGGTAGCTCGTTAGCTAACGACTAGCACACACACACACACACACACACACACACACACACACACACACACACACACACACACCTCTATACTGGGGGTTAGTGTAGCGGTACTAACGAAGTCAAGATGAGTCTAATTAGCTGTCTGACAATTTAGATCAAACCTACACTACTGGGGGAGAGAGAGAGGTGGGGAGATACCGTATTGGACACATGAGGGGTGGGGAGGGGAAAGGAGGGGAGAGGTAGACATGATAGAGGGGGGGAACTGGGAAGAGGGGACAGGCGATCACAGTAGAGATAGTTCTATAGCACATTAACTAAACAGAGCATCTGATATAGAGGTTGACCGATTAATGGGAATGGCCGATTAATTAGGGCCGATTTCAAGTTTTTTTAGACCTTTATTTAACTAGGAAAGTCAGTTAAGAACACATTCTTATTTTCAATGACGGCCTAGGAACGGTGGGTTAACTGCCTTGTTCAGGGGCAGAACGACAGATTTTTACCTTGTCAGCTTGGGGATGCAACCTTATGGTTAACTAGTCCAACGCTCTAACCACCTGCTTTATGTTGCACTCCACGAGGAGCCTGCCTGTTACGTGAATGCAGTAAGAAGCCAAGGTAAGTTGCTACCTAGCAATAAACTTATCTTATAAAAAACAATCAATCATAATCACTAGTTAACTACACATGGTTGATGATATTACTAGTTTATCTAGCCTGTCCTGCGTTGCATATAATCGATGTGGTGCGCATTCGCGAAAAAGGACTGTCTTTGCTCCGACGTGTACCTAACCATAAACATCAATGCCTTTCTTAAAATCAATACACAAGTATATATATTTTTAAACCTGCATATTTAGTTAATATTGCCTGCTAACATGAATTTCTTTTAACTAGGGAAAATGTGTCACCTCTTGCAACAGAGTCAGGGTATATGCAGCAGTTTGGGCCACCTGGCTCGTTGTGAAGTGTGAAGACTATTTCTTCCTAACAAAGACAGCCAACTTCGCCAAACGGGGGATGATTTAACAAAAGCGCATTTGCGAAAAAAGCACAATCGTTGCACGACTGTACCTAACCATAAACATCAATGCCTTTCTTAAAATCAATACACAGAAATATATATTTTTAAACCTGCATATTTAGCTAAAAGAAATCCAGGTTAGCAGGCAATATTAAGCAGGTGAAATTGTCACTTCTCTTGCGTTCATTGCACGCAGAGTCAGGGTATATGCAACAGTTTGGGCCGCCTGGCTCGTTGCAAACTAATTTGCCAGAATTTTACGTAATTATGACATAACATTGAAGGTTGTGCAATGTAACAGGAACATTTAGACTTAGGGATGCCACCCGTTAGGTAAAATACGGAACAGTTCCTTATTTCACTGAAAGAATAAACGTAATAGTTGCCGGATTCGACCATATTAATGACCTAAGGCTCGTGTTTCTGTGTGTTATGTTATAATTAAGTCCATGATTTGATAGAGCAGTCTGACTGAGCGGTGGTAGGCAGCAGCAGGCTCGTAAGCATTCATTCAAAACAGCACTTTAGTGCGTTTTGCCAGCAGCCCTTCGCAATGCATTGCGCTGTTTATGACTTCAAGCCTATCAACTCCCAAGATTAGGCTGGTGTAACCGATGTGAAATGGCTAGCTAGTTAGCAGGGTGCGCGCTAATAGCGTTTCAAACGTCACTCGCTCTGAGACTTGGAGTAGTTGTTCCCCTTGCTCTGCATGGGTAACGCTGATTCGAGGTTGGCTGTTGTCGATGTGTTCCTGGTTTGAGCCCAGGTAGGAGCGAGGAGAGGGACAGAAGCTATACTGTTACACTGGCAATACTAAAGTGCCTATAAGAACATCCAATAGTCAAAGGTATATGAAATAGAAATCGTATAGAGAGAAATAGTCCTATAATTCCTATAATTACTACAACCTAAAACTTCTTACCTGGGAATATTGAAGACTCATGTTAAAAGGAACCACCAGCTTTCATATGTTCTGAGCAAGGAACTTAAACGTTAGCTTTCTTACATGGCACATATTGCACTTCTACTTTCTTCTCCAACACTTTGTTTTTGCATTATTTAAACCAAATTGAACGTTTCATTATTTATTTGAGGCTAAATCGATTTTATTTAAGTTTTTTATAAAGTTAAAAAAAGTGTTCATTCAGTATTGTTGTAATTGTCATTATTACAAATAATAAAAAAATATATAATAATAAAAATGTTTTATTTTTAAATCGGCCGAATAATCGGCATCGGCTTTTGTTGGTGCTCCAATAAATCGGTATCGGCGTTGAAAAATCATAATCGGCCGACCTCTAATCTGATACCTATAGTTCTATAGCACGCTAACTAAACAGAGCACATGATACCTATAGTTCTATAGCATGCTAACTATCCAGAGCACCTGATACCTATAGTTCTATAGCACGCTAACTAGCCAGAGCACATGATACCTATAGTTCTATAGTATGCTAACTAAACAGAGCACCTGATACCTATAGTTCTATGGCACGCTAACTATCCAGAGCACATGATACCTATAGTTCTATAGCACGCTAACTAGCCAGAGCACATGATACCTATAGTTCTATAGTATGCTAACTAAACAGAGCACCTGATACCTATAGTTCTATGGCACGCTAACTATCCAGAGCACATGATACCTATAGTTCTATAGCACGCTAACTAAACAGAGCATATGATACCTATAGTTCTATAGCATGCTAACTAAACAGAGCACCTGATACCTATAGTTCTATAGCACGCTAACTAGCCAGAGCACATGATACCTATAGTTCTATAGTATGCTAACTAAACAGAGCACCTGATACCTATAGTTCTATGGCACGCTAACTATCCAGAGCACATGATACCTATAGTTCTATAGCACGCTAACTAAACAGAGCATATGATACCTATAGTTCTATAGCATGCTAACTAAACAGAGCACCTGATACCTATAGTTCTATAGCACGCTAACTAGCCAGAGCACATGATACCTATAGTTCTATAGCACGCTAACTAAACAGAGCATATGATACCTATAGTTCTATAGCATGCTAACTAAACAGAACACCTGATACCTATAGTTCTATAGCACGCTAACTAAACAGAGCATATGATACCTATAGTTCTATGGCACACTAACTAGCCAGAGCACCTGATACCTATAGTTCTATAGCACGCTAACTAAACAGAGCATATGGTACCTATAGTTCTATGGCATGCTAACTACACTGAACAAAAATATAACATGTAAAGTGATGGTCCCACGTCTCATGAGCTGAAATAAATGATCCCAGAAATGATCCTTATTTCTCTCATTTTCTATTCAAATATTACATCCCTGTTAGTGAGCATTTGTCCTTTGCCAAGATAATCAATCCATCCACCTGACAGGTGTGGCATATGAAGAAGCTGATTAAACATCATTGATGTGTGTGTTACCTGCTGGTGAGAGTGTAGTTGTGTTGTTTGACAGTGATCTCTCGCTGTTGGATCTGAATCACCTCTCTGGACAGATCCTCTGGTGTCCTGTAGGGGACACAACACAGGGTTAACACACTGCATGTTTATCCAGAGAGCTCAGAGAGACAGACCTCATGTATTAGACATTCTGATAAACCACATGTCAACCTCCTACCCTGCTGAGACAGAGAGCAGGGGTGGAGCAGAGAGGGAAGAGAGAGCAGGGGTGGAGCAGAGAGGGAAGAGAGAGCAGGGGTCGAGGAGAGAGGACAGAGAGAGCAGGGGTGGAGCAGAGAGGGAAGAGAGAGCAGGGGTGGAGCAGAGAGGGAAGAGAGAGCAGGGGTGGAGCAGAGAGGGAAGAGAGAGCAGGGGTGGAGCAGAGAGGAAGAGAGAGCAGGGGTGGAGCAGAGAGGGAAGAGAGAGCAGGGGTGGAGCAGAGAGGGAAGAGAGAGCAGGGGTGGAGCAGAGAGGGAAGAGAGAGCAGGGGTGGAGCAGAGAGGGAAGAGAGAGCAGGGGTGGAGCAGAGAGGGAAGAGAGAGCAGGGGTGGAGCAGAGAGGGAAGAGAGAGCAGGGGTGGAGCAGAGAGGGAAGAGAGAGCAGGGGTGGAGCAGAGAGGGAAGAGAGCAGGGGTGGAGCAGAGAGGGAAGAGAGCAGGGGTGGAGCAGAGAGGGAAGAGAGCAGGGGTGGAGCAGAGAGGGAAGAGAGCAGGGGTGGAGCAGAGAGGGAAGAGAGAGCAGGGGTGGAGCAGAGAGGGAAGAGAGAGCAGGGGTGGAGCAGAGGGAAGAGAGCAGGGGTGGAGCAGAGAGGGAAGAGAGAGCAGGGGTGGAGCAGAGAGGGAAGAGAGAGCAGGGGTGGAGCAGAGAGGGAAGAGAGAGCAGGGGTGGAGCAGAGAGGGAAGAGAGAGCAGGGGTGGAGCAGAGAGGGAAGAGAGAGCAGGGGTGGAGCAGAGAGGGAAGAGAGAGCAGGGGTGGAGCAGAGAGGGAAGAGAGAGCAGGGGTGGAGCAGAGAGGGAAGAGAGAGCAGGGGTGGAGCAGAGAGGGAAGAGAGAGCAGGGGTGGAGCAGAGAGGGAAGAGAGAGCAGGGGTGGAGCAGAGAGGGAAGAGAGAGCAGGGGTGGAGCAGAGAGGGAAGAGAGCAGGGGTGGAGCAGAGAGGGAAGAGAGCAGGGGTGGAGCAGAG
The DNA here is from genome assembly GCF_901001165.1 of Salmo trutta. Taxonomy (NCBI): domain Eukaryota; kingdom Metazoa; phylum Chordata; class Actinopteri; order Salmoniformes; family Salmonidae; genus Salmo; species Salmo trutta. The sequence goes on along the minus strand of NC_042970.1, from coordinate 82,628,390 downwards.
AGGGAAGAGAGCAGGGGTGGAGCAGAGAGGGAAGAGAGCAGGGGTGGAGGAGAGAGGGAAGAGAGCAGGGGTGGAGCAGAGAGGGAAGAGAGCAGGGGTGGAGGAGAGAGGAGGACAGTGGGAAGAGAGAGCAGGGGTGGAGCAGAGAGGGAAGAGAGCAGGGGTGGAGCAGAGAGGGAAGAGAGAGCAGGGGTGGAGCAGAGAGGGAAGAGAGAGCAGGGGTGGAGCAGAGAGGGAAGAGAGCAGGGGTGGAGGAGAGAGGGAAGAGAGCAGTGGTGGAGCAGAGAGGGAAGAGAGCAGGGGTGGAGCAGAGAGGGAAGAGAGAGCAGGGGTGGAGCAGAGAGGGAAGAGAGAGCAGGGGTGGAGCAGAGAGGGAAGAAAGCAGGGGTGGAGGAGAGAGGAGGACAGTGGGAAGAGAGAGCAGGGGTGGAGCAGAGAGGGAAGAGAGAGCAGGGGTGGAGCAGAGAGGGAAGAGAGCAGGGGTGGAGGAGAGAGGAGGACAGTGGGAAGAGAGAGCAGGGGTGGAGCAGAGAGGGAAGAGAGCAATAGAGAGAAGATGAGGACTAATTAGTGTGAGGGAACAGACAGATGGGTAGGTTCTAAAGAGATCACACAGCTTCTCAAAGTGCTTGTCTCCAGTCCTAAAGCTTAACTGATGGACCTAGACGCTACAGTAGCTCAATTAACCAACACTGTCGGTATCCCAAGTAGCACCCTTTTCCCTATATAGTGCAGTACTTTTGACCAGGGCCCAGGGCCCATAGGGAATCGGGTGCCATTTGGGAAGCATGCTGAATCTAAACTCTCTGGAAGCTTCTATTCTTTCAAGTCCTTAAAGACTAACTATTAAATGAGTTCCACCAGCTTCCCTTCTCCTCATATTACAGTCTAGAGCAGTGGTTACTAACCTTATACACCGTGACAGTTTATTAACGTACACTGAACAGAAATATATATAAACGCAACATGTAAAGTGTTGCTCCCATGATTCAGGAGCTGAACTAAAAGATCACAGGAAATGTTCCATACGCACAAAACAAAAAAAAAGCTTATTTCTCTCAAATTGTATTATAATCCATCCACCTGACAGGTGTGGCATATCAAGAAGCTGATTAAACCGCATGATCATTACACAGATGCACCTTGTGCTGGGGACAAGAAACGGCCACAAAAATGTGCAGTCGTATCAAACACACTGCCACAGACGTCTCAAGCTGAGGGAGCGTGCAATTAGCATGTTGACTACAAGAATGTCCACTATAGCTGTTGCCAGATAATTGAATGTTCATTTCTCTACCATAAACCGCCTCCAACATCATTTTAGAGAATTTGGCAGAACATCCAACCTGCCTCAACCGCAGACCGTATGTATGACGCTGTGTGGGCGAGCGGTTTGCTGATGTCAACGTTGTGAACAGAGTGCCCCATGCTGGCGGTATGGTATAGGCAGGCATAAGCTACGGACAATGAAAACAATTGCAATTTGAATGCACGAAAATACCCTATCGAGATCGTGATGCCTATTGTGAGGCATCTGTGACCAACAGGTGCACATCTGTATTCCCAGTCGTGTGAAATCCATAGATTACGGCCTAATGAATTTGTTTTAATTGACTGATTTCCTCATATGAATTGTAACTCAAAATCAATAAAATGTATTGCATGTTGTGTTTATATTCAGTATATTTACTGGTAATGACCTCCATCTCATCCGATCCAAACTGCAAAAAAACGATTTTCTGTGACAAACCTTAAATAAGGTTTATTAACCTAATTCATGATGGTTAATTTGTGTGTACCCCTTTAAGAGCATCCCGCAAATCTGGGCTAGAAAAACCCTGAATATATCTCAGAAAAACGGTGGACACGAAGCCCGTTTGTTTTCTACATGTACATGTTAGTCATTTAGCAGACGCTCTTATCCAGAGCGACTTACAGTAGTGAATGCATACATTTCATTTTTTTGTTCTGTGCTGGCCCCCCGTGGGAATCGAACCCACAACCCTGGTGTTGCAAACACCATGTGTTGCAAACACCATGCTCTACCAACTGAGCTACAGGGAAGGCTGTAGCAGAGGCTGTAGCAGAGGCTGTGGTTGTGGCTGTAGCTACGCCCAGAGACATACAGTATGTTAAGAAATAACTGACTCTGGCTAAGCTGGATCTCCTGTGCTAATGGTTCACAGACCAAGTAAAACAATACAAATGACTTTGCTTGTGATGCACCCACTCCTCAAATGATACTAAATGTAACAGCTTGAGAACACTGGACGTGAATCAACCAGACAGATGGAACCATGTGACATTCAGTGTATTATCTGACTGCCACTGCCCAAGTCAACATCCCATAGGTCACATTAAGGAGATCATGTTTTTTAAATGTATCAAGATTAGGAACTGTTTTGTGGCCCACCCGAGAGCTGCTCAAGGCCCACCCGAGAGCTGCTCAAGGCCCACCGGTTGGGAATCACTGGTCTACAGCATCTTCCAAAATTTGAAAACAGAAAAGAGAGAGACAGAGTGACAACCACAGAGAGAAAGCGAGAAGATGGACAACTAGTGACAGAAAAATGTAAATCTAGCTTGGATAAATGTCACTTGTGCCATTCTAACAGTATCCATCTGAATATTCTACTACCTTGGAGATATATATATATATATATATATATATATATATTTGACACACATATGTATGCATGTATACACAGTACCAGTCAAAAGATTGGACACACTCATTCCAGGGTTTTTCTTAATTTTTACTATTTTCCACATTGTAGAATAATAGTGAAGACAACACTATAACACATGGAATCATGTAGTAACCAAAAAAAAGTGTTAAAATATATTTTATATTTGAGTCTTCAAAGTAGCTACCCTTTTCCGTGATGACAACTTTGCACACTCTTGGCATTCTCTCAAACAGTGCACTACAATTAACCGGTGTGCCTTGTTAAAAGTTCATTTGTGGAATTTCTTTCCTTCTTAATGCGTTTGAGCCAATCATGAGGACCGCCACAGGAAAGGAAGACCCAGAGTTACCTCTGCTGCAGAGGATAAGTTCATTAGAGTTACCAGACTCAGAAATTGCAGCCCAAATAAATGCTTCACAGAGTTCAAGTAACAGACATCTCAACATCAACTGTTCAGAGGAGACTGTGTGAATCAGACCTTCATGGTCGAATTGCTGCAAAGAAACCACTACTAAAGGACACCAATAATAAGAAGAGACTTGCTTGGGCCAAGAAACACGAGCAGTGGACATTAGACCAATGAAAAGCTGTATTTTTGGTCTGATGAGTCCAAATTTGCAATTTTCGTTTCCAACCGCCGTGTCTTTGTGAGACGCAGTGTAGGTCAAGGGATGATCTCCGCATGTGTGGTTCCCACCGTGAAGCATGGAGGAGGTGGTGTGATGGTGCTTTGCTGGTGACAGTGACATCATTTATTTATAATTCAAGACACACTTAACCAGCATGGCTACCACAGCATTCTGCAGTGATACACCATCCCATCTGGTTTGAGCTTAGTGGGACTATCATTTGTTTTTCAACAGGACAATCACCCCAAACATACCTCCAGGCTGTGTAAGGGCTATTTGACCAAGGAGAGTGATGGAGTGCTGCATCAGATGACCTGGCCTCCACAATCACTCGACCTCAACCCAATTGAGATGGTTAGAAATGAGTTGTACAGTAGTGTGAAGGAAAAGCACCCAGCAAGCGCTCAGCATATGTGGGAACTCCTTCAAGACTGTTGAAAAAGCATTACTCATGAAGCTGGTTGAGAGAATGCCAAGAGTGTGCAAAGCTGTCATCAAGGCAAAGGGTGGCTACTTTGAAGAACCTAAAATATAAAATATATTTTGACACTGTTTTGGTTACTACATGATTCCATATGTGTGATTTCATAGTTTTGATGTCTTCACTATTATACAATGTAGAAAATAGTAATGAGTAGGTGTGTCCAAACTTTTGACTGTTATTGTATATATACATACATTTACAAAAGTATGTGGACACCACTTCAAATTAGTGGATTTGGCTATTTCAGCCATACCCGTTGCTGACAGGTGTATAAAACCGAGCACACAGCCATGCAATCTCCATAGACACACATCGGCAGCAGAATGGCCTTACTGAAGAGCTCAGTGACTTTCAACATGGCACCGTCATAGGATGCCACCATTCCAACAAGTCAGTTTGTCATATTTTTTCCCTGCTAGAGTTGCCCCGGGCAACCGTAAGTGCTGTTATTGTGAAGAGTAAACGTCTAATAGCAACAGCCGCTCAGCTGCGAAGTGGTAGGCCACACAAGCTCACAGAACGGGACCAACGAGTGCTGAAACACGTGAAACAAGCAGCCGCACACAAGCCTAAGAACATCAAGCGCAATGTCAAGGTGAGTGATGCCATTTGAGAGTATCGTGTGGGAGAGAGAACGAGAAAACGTGCACCATTTAACATTCAATTTACACAGTTTATTAGGTACAGCCATGTTTCTGAGACACTGGATCTGGAGCACCTGGCAGTGACGACCATACCACGCTCAGTCTCTCAGGTCACTCGTTTTCCCATCCTAACGTTCAATCAAACAGTAACTGAATGCCTCGATGCCTGCCTGCCTGCTTTCTATAGCGAGCCACGTGACTCACTCTCTGTAGGAGCCATCTATTTTGGTTAACAAGGTGATGTACCTAATAATCTGGCCACTCAGTGTACATCAAACACTGGGGTAGTCATGAGAGAAAAATATAGTGTGTGTGTGTGTGTGTGTGTGTGTGTTAGATGCAGCGCAGTGTTTGTAATGTGTCTGATGTGCGTCGCTGCTCATATGGAAACATGCAATCATTCTGTCATTACGGGCTTTCAGCCCAGAACACACACACACACACACACACAACAGGCATAAAGCAAACAAATCATAAAACGTCACTCTCTCTTCACAGAGAGAATGAGGCACCAGTATTTTTCATGACTCAAGAGCTCTGCCCAGTGGTGAAATATTATACTACAGACAGAGACATTCCAGCTGACCGTATGTTGAGTCCAGTAGACTGTCCCAGGTTCTCCCAGGCCTGCAGTTTCTGAGACAGTTTCTGAAGGAGGAGAGGAAGGAACAAGATTACACACCAGGGTGTAGGGATTCAAGGCTCCACATTTACAAATTAAACTATTATGCAGATTGTTTCCAACCCTGAGATTTGTTTATTTTTCGCTAATTAAAAAAGAAAAAAGTTACGTTTCCCTTTCAGCTGTTTTAGAACAACCATTAATTAGAACAGACAGCAAATGTTTTTCCTCCAGCCCTGTTTCACATTTAAAACACCAACAGGTCATTCCACACTAACAGGTCACACACCTCCTTCTCCAGCTCCACGTTCACCATCTCCTCTTTCATCTTCTCCATCCGTTCTACCTTACGTCTCAATCCCTCCGCTTCCTCCTTCAGCAGGATCACGTTCTCCCTCGTCTCCCTGGGATACAGAATGAGGGGAGACAGTGAGAGATAAGAGAGAGAGAAAGAGAGAGGGAGAGAGGTTTAAGAGACATTAATGATAGTTGTCTTCTTTTAAACCTACAAATAACATCTCTTAGCTGTCCTGCTCCATGTGTTCTAGTAGTGTTACCTGAGGTAAACATTCTCCTCTCTTAGCTGTCCTGCTCCATGTGTTCTAGTAGTGTTACCTGAGGTAAACGTTCTCTTCTCGTAGCTGTCGGAGCTCCTTGTCCATATCCGGGACCCTAGCAACCTCTGACCTCATGTTCTTCACTATGACAACATCCTGTTCCTGCAGAGCCAACTTCCTCTCCAACTCCTGGGGGGGGGGGGGGGGGGGGGGGGGGGAGAGAGAGACACACACACCTTTGAGTTGTATTCTCTGCTCATGAAAGAGACTTAATGACCATCTGAAAGGTGAACATCATGTGGAGTTTGAGTTTGTGTTAAACTGAAGAGTTAATAGCATCTCTTCATTTGATTGCAGGTCATTTAAACCCAGTAAAAATAAATGGTGATTACATTGAGAGTTTATAAAGCCTACAGGGGACAGAGGCCTCTCACTGGCTGTTTTTAAAAAACTACCACTTTACTTCCCAAATGGCACTTTGGAGAGAACACACATGGATGCCAAAATAAGCAGAAGCAAAAAAATGAACAGAGCAAATGCAGGTACAACAGCTCAAAACCTCTACAGGCAAATAAAGAACCACAGAATAGACAGATTGATACTTCAGTCCTAATCCTAGCTCCCCAACTCTAGTCCCTATCTCAACCCCAGTCCTAATCCTAACCTAGCTCCCCAACTCTAGTCCCTATCTCAACCCCAGTCCTAATCCTAATCTAGCTCCCCAACTCTAGTCCCTATCTCAACCCCAGTCCTAATCCTAGCTCCCCAACTCTAGTCCCTATCTCAACCCCAGTCCTAATCCTAACCTTGCTCCCCAACTCTAGTCCCTATCTCAACCCCAGTCCTAATCCTAACCTAGCTCCCCAACTCTAGTCCCTATCTCAACCCCAGTCCTAATCCTAACCCAGCTCCAACTCTAGTCCCTATCTCAACCCCAGTCCTAATCCTAACCTAGCTCCCCAACTCTAGTCCCTATCTCAACCCCAGTCCTAATCCTAACCTTGCTCCCCAACTCTAGTCCCAATATCAACCCCAGTCCTAATCCTAATCTAGCTCCCCAACTCTCGTCCCAATCTCAACCCCAGTCCTAATTTGAATTCAGGTACAATCAGTCTCAATCTTCATACATCAGTCAACCCTAGTCCTAACCTCCTAGTTTTCTAAACCTAGTCCCAATCTGAACTGTATTAATACCAATCTTAATCTAGACATCATTCATTTTAGTCCTACTTTGAACAACAATAATCTTAGCCTCACCTTAATCTTGAGTTCGTGGTCGGAGCAGGTGGACGATGCTGACTGGAGGGCCTGGCACCGCTGAGAAACTTCCTGGTACTTCCTGTAAAGAGGACCAGTCAGGGGGGAGGAAATCCAGGCAGGACCAATCAGAGGGAATGAAATCCAGGCAGGACCAATCAGAGGGAAGGGAAACGAGGAAATACTAATCAGAAGAAAGGAAATCCAGGAAGGAAGGAGTGTGTGTTACCTGTGTTGTAGCTCCACTTGTTCCTGTAGTCCCTGGTTCTCCAGTGTCTGCTTAGAGATGGTGTTGTCCCGAGTCTGAATCTGCTGCTTCAGGTCACGGATCTCATCCTTTAAACCACTCACCATCTACAGGGACAAATAACACATACTGTAGCCATCAGCTGTGTGGCACTACTGCTGCCTGCTGCGGGGATGCGGGCTGGGATTAAAAAAAAAAATAATAATAATAATTAAATATATATATATATATATATATATATATGACAAATAATGAGTTACTCCACAAAAAAGTAGCAATTTGACGATGTGAGTGGAGACTAGATGTCGACCGGTTAATTAGAGCCGATTTCAAGTTTTCATAACAATCGGTAAATCAGGAATTTTTGGACGCCAATTATGGCCCATTACTTGGCATTCCACGAGACAACTGCGTGGCAGGCTGACCACCTGCTACGCGAGTGCAGCAAGGAGCCAAGGTAAGTTGCTAGCTAGCATTAAACTTATCTTATAAAAAAAACAATCAATCTTAACATAATCACTAGTTAACTACACATGGTTGATGATATTACTAGGTTAACTAGCTTGTTCTGCTTTGCATATAATCAATGTGGTGCCTGTTAATTTATCATCGAATCACAGCCAACCTCGGCAAACGAGGGATGATTTAACAAAAGCACCATCGTTGCACGAATGCACCTAACCATAAACATCAATGCCTTTCTTAAAATCAATACACAGAAGTATATATTTTTTAAACCTGCATATTTAGTTAAAAAAAATTCATGTTAGCAGGCAATATTAACTAGGGAAATTGTGTCACTTCTCTTGCGTTCATTGCACGCAGAGTCAGACTATATGCAACAGTTTGGGCTTCATGGCTCGTTGCGAACTAATTTGCCAGAATTTGACATAACATTGAAGGTTGTACAATGTAACAGCAATATTTACACTTAGGGATGCCACCCATTCGATAAAATACAGAATGGTTCCGTATTTCACTGAAATAAACGTTTTATTTTCGAAATGATAGTTTCCGGATTTGACCAAAGGCTTATATTTCTGTGTTTATTATATTATAATTAAGTCTATGATTTGATAGAGCAGTCTGACTGAGCGGTGGCAGGCAGCAGCAGGCTCGTAAGCATTCATTCAAACTTTACTGCGTTTGCCAGCAGCTCTTAGCAATGCTTGAAGCACAGCGCTGTTTATGACTTCAAACCTATCAACTCCTGAGATTAGGCTGGCGATACTAAAGTGCCTATTAGAACATCCAATAGTCAAAGGTATATGAAATACAAATGGTATAGAGAGAAATAGTCGACGCATCATAATTCCTATAATAACTACAACCTAAAACTTCTTACCTGGGAATATTGAAGACTCATGTTAAAAAGGAACCACCAGCTTTCATATGTCTCATGTTCTGAGCAAGGAACTTAAACGTTAGCTTTCTTACATGGCACATATTGCACTTTTACTTTCTTCTCCAACACTTTGTTTTTGCATTATTTAAACCAAATTGAACATGTTTCATTATTTATTTGAGACTAAATAGATTTTATTTATGTATTATATTAAGTTAAAATAAAAGTATTCATTGTTCATTCAGTATTGTTGTAATTGTCATATTACACATATATTTATAAAAATATATTAAAAAAAAGATTATAAAAAAAATAAATAGGCCGATTAATTGGTATCGGCTTTTTTTGGTCCTCCAATAATCGGTATCGGCGTTGAAAAATCATAATCGGTCAACCTCTAGTGGAGACGTCAAGTTGTGGAGTGATTTTACGGTATAATCTGAACTCTGTTACAGGTGTACCTGGTTATAGGTGAGGAGTGATTTTACGGTATAATCTGAGCTCTGTTACAGGTGTACCTGGTTAGAGGAGTGATTTTACGGTATAATCTGAGCTCTGTTACAGGTGTACCTGGTTAGAGGAGTGATTTTACGGTATAATCTGAGCTCTGTTACAGGTGTACCTGGTTATAGGTGAGGAGTGATCTCACGGTATAATCTGAGCTCTGTTACAGGTGTACCTGGTTAGAGGAGTGATCTCACGGTATAATCTGAGCTCTGTTACAGGTGTACCTGGTTAGAGGAGTGATCTCACGGTATAATCTGAGCTCTGTTACAGGTGTACCTGGTTAGAGGAGTGATTTTACGGTATAATCTGAGCTCTGTTACAGGTGTACCTGGTTAGAGGAGTGATTTTACGGTATAATCTGAGCTCTGTTACAGGTGTACCTGGTTAGAGGAGTGATTTTACGGTATAATCTGAGCTCTGTTACAGGTGTACCTGGTTAGAGGAGTGATTTTACGGTATAATCTGAGCTCTGTTACAGGTGTACCTGGTTAGAGGAGTGATTTTACGGTATAATCTGAGCTCTGTTACAGGTGTACCTGGTTAGAGGAGTGATCTCACGGTATAATCTGAGCTCTGTTACAGGTGTACCTGGTTATAGGTGAGGAGTGATCTCACGGTATAATCTGAGCTCTGTTACAGGTGTACCTGGTTAGAGGAGTGATCTCACGGTATAATCTGAGCTCTGTTACAGGTGTACCTGGTTAGAGGAGTGATTTTACGGTATAATCTGAGCTCTGTTACAGGTGTACCTGGTTAGAGGAGTGATTTTACGGTATAATCTGAGCTCTGTTACAGGTGTACCTGGTTAGAGGAGTGATTTTACGGTATAATCTGAGCTCTGTTACAGGTGTACCTGGTTAGAGGAGTGATTTTACGGTATAATCTGAGCTCTGTTACAGGTGTACCTGGTTAGAGGAGTGATTTTACGGTATAATCTGAGCTCTGTTACAGGTGTACCTGGTTAGAGGAGTGATTTTACGGTATAATCTGAGCTCTGTTACAGGTGTACCTGGTTAGAGGAGTGATTTTACGGTATAATCTGAGCTCTGTTACAGGTGTACCTGGTTAGAGGAGTGATTTTACGGTATAATCTGAACTCTGTTACAGGTGTACCTGGTTAGAGGAGTGATTTTACGGTATAATCTGAACTCTGTTACAGGTGTACCTGGTTAGAGGAGTGATTTTATGGTATAATCTGAGCTCTGTTACAGGTGTACCTGGTTAGAGGAGTGATTTTACGGTATAATCTGAGCTCTGTTACAGGTGTACCTGGTTAGAGGAGTGATTTTACGGTATAATCTGAGCTCTGTTACAGGTGTACCTGGTTAGAGGAGTGATTTTACGGTATAATCTGAACTCTGTTACAGGTGTACCTGGTTATAGGTGAGGAGTGATCTCACGGTATAATCTGAGCTCTGTTACAGGTGTACCTGGTTAGAGGAGTGATTTTACGGTATAATCTGAGCTCTGTTACAGGTGTACCTGGTTAGAGGAGTGATTTTACGGTATAATCTGAGCTCTGTTACAGGTGTACCTGGTTAGAGGAGTGATTTTATGGTATAATCTGAGCTCTGTTACAGGTGTACCTGGTTAGAGGTGTTGAGCCATCCGTCCCTCTCCTCCACCCTTCTGTTGAGAGACTCCATGGTCCGACGGAGAGCACGGTTTGCCTCTGCCTTTTCCGATAGGCTCTGGCTAGACTCCGCCTCCCTCTCTTCCAGGCGTCTGATTCGTCCCAGCAGGTCCTGGTTACGGTCCACCTCACGCTGGAACAATTAGAACGTGGGCCATAGAAGTCAGAACATGGAATTTAGAACACAGAATAGACCAGGAAACAAAGAACATCAAACAAACTGGTGTATGAATTCCCTGCCTCTCAGCACACCTCATCCTCACAGCCCTTTCTCAGATACTCCGTTACTGACTAACACCTGCAGTAGGCTCACCCACTGGAGTCATCAACTGGCCCTAGCCAAACCCATTGGTTGCCACGGGGTCATGGTTGCCAGGGGCCTGTGCAAGATCAGCCAATCACAAGCAGTCATACTGGGTCCCAGATCCCCAGTTCCTGCCTCGCCCTCAGTCACAGAGAACGCAGCAAGCTCCTCTCCATCTTTCACAACACCACCAGGACTCCCTCATATCTCTGGACTGGTGGGATGGTGTGCAGGCACAACGTGAGCTGTGTTCTTAGTCATTCGTTGTTATTGTTGCATTATCTATGCTGCCTCAGTGTAGCTTGTAACCTTTAAACACGTTCAGAGATGGTCCTTTATTACAGCTCTCCTGATATCCCATGTTCAGAGATGGTCCTTTATCACAGCTCTCCTGATATCCCACGTTCAGAGATGGTCCTTTATACAGTCCTTTATCACAGCTCTCCTGATATCCCATGTTCAGAGATGGTCCTTTATCACAGCTCTCCTGATATCCCACGTTCAGAGATGGTCCTTTATACAGTCCTTTATCACAGCTCTCCTGATATCCCATGTTCAGAGATGGTCCTTTATCACAGCTCTCCTGATATCCCATGTTCAGAGATGGTCCTTTATCACAGCTCTCCTGATATCCCACGTTCAGAGATGGTCCTTTATTACAGCTCTCCTGATATCCCACGTTCAGAGATGGTCCTTTATACAGTCCTTTATCACAGCTCTCCTGATATCCCATGTTCAGAGATGGTCCTTTATCACAGCTCTCCTGATATCCCATGTTCAGAGATGGTCCTTTATCACAGCTCTCCTGATATCCCACGTTCAGAGATGGTCCTTTATTACAGCTCTCCTGATATCCCACGTTCAGAGATGGTCCTTTATACAGTCCTTTATCACAGCTCTCCTGATATCCCATGTTCAGAGATGGTCCTTTATCACAGCTCTCCTGATATCCCATGTTCAGAGATGGTCCTTTATCACAGCTCTCCTGATATCCCATGTTCAGAGATGGTCCTTTATCACAGCTCTCCTGATATCCCACGTTCAGAGATGGTCCTTTATTACAGCTCTCCTGATATCCCACGTTCAGAGATGGTCCTTTATACAGTCCTTTATCACAGCTCTCCTGATATCCCACGTTCAGAGATGGTCCTTTATCACAGCTCTCCTGATATCCCACGTTCAGAGATGGTCCTTTATCACAGCTCTCCTGATATCCCATGTTCAGAGATGGTCCTTTATCACAGCTCTCCTGATATCCCATGTTCAGAGATGGTCCTTTATCACAGCTCTCCTGATATCCCACGTTCAGAGATGGTCCTTTATCACAGCTCTCCTGATATCCCATGTTCAGTATATTCATGACCTTTCATCTGTCTTCTACAGAACCACTACATCCCCGTGGTCCACTACCTTCTACAGAACCACTACATCCCCGTGGTCCACTACCATCTACAGAACCACTACATCCCCGTGGTCCACTACCTTCTACAGAACCACTACATCCCCGTGGTCCACTACCTTCTACAGAACCACTACATCCCCGTGGTCCACTACCTTCTACAGAACCACTACATCCCCGTGGTCCACTACCTTCTACAGAACCACTACATCCCCGTGGTCCACTACCTTCTACAGAACCACTACATCCCCGTGGTCCACTACCTTCTACAGAACCACTACATCCCCGTGGTCCACTACCTTCTACAGAACCACTACATCCCCGTGGTCCACTACCTTCTACAGAACCACTACATCCCCCGTGGTCCACTACCTTCTACAGAACCACTACATCCCCGTGGTCCACTACCTTCTACAGAACCACTACATCCCCGTGGTCCACTACCTTCTACAGAACCACTACATCCCCGTGGTCCACTACCTTCTACAGAACCACTACATCCCCGTGGTCCACTACCTTCTACAGAACCACTACATCCCCGTGGTCCACTACCTTCTACAGAACCACTACATCCCCGTGTTCCACTACTTCTACAGAACCACTACATCCCCGTGGTCCACTACCTTCTACAGAACCACTACATCCCCGTGGTCCTCTACCTTCTACAGAACCACTACATCCCCGTGGTCCACTACCTTCTACAGAACCACTACATCCCGTGGTCCACTACCTTCTACAGAACCACTACATCCCCGTGGTCCACTACCTTCTACAGAACCACTACATCCCCGTGGTCCACTACCTTTACAGAACCACTACATCCCCGTGGTCCACTACCTTCTACAGAACCACTACATCCCCGTGGTCCACTACCTTCTACAGAACCACTACATCCCCGTGGTCCACTACCTTCTACAGAACCACTACATCCCCGTGGTCCTCTACCTTCTACAGAACCACTACATCCCCGTGGTCCACTACCTTCTACAGAACCACTACATCCCCGTGGTCCGCTACCTTCTACAGAACCACTACATCCCCGTGGTCCACTACCTTCTACAGAACCACTACATCCCCGTGGTCCACTACCTTCTACAGAACCACTACATCCCCGTGTTCCACTACCTTCTACAGAACCACTACATCCCCGTGGTCCACTACCATCTACAGAACCACTACATCCAGGTGTGTGTGTGTGTTACATCCAGGTGTGTGTGTGTGTGTGTGTGTGTGTGTGTGTGTGTGTGTTTTACATCCAGGTCTGTGTGTGTGTGTGTGTTACATCCAGAGGTGTGTGTGTGTGTGTGTGTTACATCCAGGTGTGTGTGTGTGTGTGTTACATCCAGGTGTGTGCGTGTGTGTGTTACATCCAGGTGTGTGCGTGTGTGTGTGTGTTACATCCAGGTGTGTGTGTGTTACTATTCACCCAGGTGTGTGTGTGTGTGTGTGTGTGTGTGTGTGTGTGTGTGTGTGTGTGTGTGTTGTGTGTGTTACATCCAGGTGTGTGTGTGTGTGTGTGTGTGTTACAATCCAGGTGTGTGTGTGTGTGTTACATCCAGGTGTGTGTGTGTGTGTGTGGTTACATCCAGGTGTGTGGTGTGTGTGTGTGTGTTACATCCAGGTGTGTGTGTGTGTGTGTGTGTGTTACATCCAGGTGTGTGTGTGTGTGTGTGTGTTACATCCAGGTGTGTGTGTGTTACATCCAGGTGTGTGTGTGTGTGTGTGTTACATCCAGGTGTGTGTGTGTGTGTGTGTGTGTTACATCCAGGTGTGTGTGTGTGTGTGTGTGTGTTACATATCCAGGTGTGTGTGTGTGTGTGTGTGTGTTACATCCAGGTGTGTGTGTGTGTGTGTGTGTGTTACATCCAGGTGTGTGTGTGTGTGTGTGTGTGTTACATCCAGGTGTGTGTGTGTGTGTGTGTGTGTTACATCCAGGTGTGTGTGTGTGTGTGTGTGTGGTTACATCCAGGTGTGTGTGTGTGTGTGTGTGTGTTACATCCAGGTGTGTGTGTGTGTGTGTGTGTTACATCCAGGGTGTGTGTGTGTGTGTGTGTGTTACATCCAGGTGTGGTGTGTGTGTGTGTGTGTTACATCCAGGTGGTGTGTGTGTGTGTGTGTTACATCCAGGTGTGTGTGTGTGTGTGTGTGTTACATCCAGGTGTGTGTGTGTGTGTGTGTGTGTTACATCCAGGTGTGTGTGTGTGTGTGTGTGTTACATCCAGGTGTGTGTGTGTGTGTGTGTGTGTGTTACATCCAGGTGTGTGTGTGTGTGTGTGTGTGTTACATCCAGGTGTGTGTGTGTGTGTGTGTGTGTGTTACATCCAGGTGTGTGTGTGTGGTGTGTGTGTGTGTTACATCCAGGTGTGTGTGTGTGTGTGTGTGTTACATCCAGGTGTGTGTGTGTGTGTGTGTTACATCCAGGTGTGTGTGTGTGTGTGTGTGTGTTACATCCAGGTGTGTGTGTGTGTGTGTGTGTGTGTTTACCTCCAGGTGTGTGTGTGTGTGTGTGTGTGTTACATCCAGGTGTGTGTGTGTGTGTGTGTGTTACATCCAGGTGTGTGTGTGTGTGTGTGTGTGTTACATCCAGGTGTGTGTGTGTGTGTTACATCCAGGTGGTGTGTGTGTGTGTGTGTACATCCAGGTGTGTGTGTGTGTGTGTGTGTGTTTACATCCAGGTGTGTGTGTGTGTGTGTGTGTGTTACATCCAGGTGTGTGTGTGTGTGTGTGTGTGTTACATCCAGGTGTGTGTGTGTGTGTGTGTGTGTTACATCCAGGTGTGTGTGTGTGTGTGTGTGTGTTACATCCAGGTGTGTGTGTGTGTGTGTGTGTGTTACATCCAGGTGTGTGGTGTGTGTGTGTGTGTTACATCCAGGTGTGTGTGTGTGTGTGTGTGTGTTACATCCAGGTGTGTGTGTGTTGTGTGGTGTGTGTGTTACATCCAGGTGTGTGTGTGTGTGTGTGTGTGTTACATCAGGTGTGTGTGTGTGTGTGTGTGTTACATCCAGGTGTGTGTGTGTGTGTGTGTGTGTTACATCCAGGTGTGTGTGTGTGTGTGTGTGTGTTACATCCAGGTGTGTGTGTGTGTGTGTGTGTGTTACATCCAGGTGTGTGTGTGTGTGTGTGTGTGTTACATCCAGGTGTGTGTGTGTGTGTGTGTGTTGTGTTACATCCAGGTGTGTGTGTGTGTGTGTGTTTACATCCAGGTGTGTGTGTGTGTGTGTGTGTGTTACATCCAGGTGTGTGTGTGGTGTGTGTGTGTGTGTTACATCCAGGTGTGTGTGTGTGTGTGTGTGTGTTACATCCAGGTGTGTGTGTGTGTGTGTGTTACATCCAGGTGTGTGTGTGTGTGTGGTGTGTACATCCAGGTGTGTGTGTGTGGTGTGGTGTGTGTGTTACAGGGTCCAGGTGTGGTGTGTGTGTGTGTGTGTTACATCCAGGTGTGTGTGGTGTGTGTGTGTGTTACATCCAGGTGGTGTGTGTGTGTGTGTGTGTTACATCCAGGTGTGTGTGTGTGTGTGTGTGTGTTACATCCAGGTGTGTGTGTGTGTGTGTGGTGTGTGTGTGTGTTACATCCAGGTGTGTGTGTGTGTGTGTTGTGTGTTACATCCAGTGTGTGTGTGGTGTGTGTGTTACATCCGGTGTGTGTGTGTGTGTGTGGTGGTTACCATTCCAGGGTGTGTGTGTGTGTGTGTGTGTGTTTACATCCAGGTGTGTGGTGTGTGCTGTGTGTGTGTACATCCAGGTGTGTGGTGTGGTGTTACAATCCAGGTGTGTTAAATCCAGGTGTGTGTGTTACATCCAGGTGTGTGTGTGTGTGTGTGTTACATCAGGTGTGTGGTGTGGTGGTTACCATCCAGGTGGGTGTGTGTGTGTGTGTGTGACATCCAGGGTGTGTGTGATCGTGTTTACATCCAGGTGTGGTTGTGTGTGTGTGTGTTACATCCAGGTGTGTGTGTGTGTGTGTTACATCCAGGTGTGTGTGTGTGTGTGTTACATCCAGGTGTGTGTGTGTGTGTGTGTGTTACATCAAATCAAATTTATTTATATAGCCCTTCGTACATCAGCTGAAATCTCAAAGTGCTGTACAGAAACCCAGCCTAAAACCCCAAACAGCAAGCAATGCATGTGAAAGAAGCACAGTGGCTGGGAAAAACTCCCTAGGAAAAACTCCTGAGAAAGGCCAAAAACCTAGGAAGAAACCTAGAGAGGAACCAGGCTATGAGGGGTGGCCAGTCCTCTTCTGGCTGTGCCGGGTGGATATTATAACACACATCCAGGTGTGTGTGTGTGTTACATCCAGGTGTGTGTGTGTGTGTTACATCCAGGTGTGTGTGTGTGTGTGTGTGTGTGTGTTACATCCAGGTGTGTGTGTGTGTGTGTGTGTGTGTTACATCCAGGTGTGTGTGTGTGTGTTACATCCAGGTGTGTGTGTGTGTGTGTTACATCCAGGTGTGTGTGTGTGTGTTACATCCAGGTGTGTGTGTGTGTGTGTGTGTGTGTGTGTGTGTGTGTTACATCCAGGTGTGTGTGTGTTACATCCAGGTGTGTGTGTGTGTGTGTGTTACATCCAGGTGTGTGTGTGTGTGTGTTACATCCAGGTGTGTGTGTGTGTGTGTTACATCCAGGTGTGTGTGTGTGTGTGTGTTACATCCAGGTGTGTGTGTTACGTACCTCAAGGTCCCTAGCGCTCAGCGTAGCGTTCTTCTCCAGTTCGATGCGTGCTCTCTTGTGACTGATCTCCATCTGTCTCTTCTCCTGGTCCATCTGGATCAGCTGGGTCTTAGACTGAACCTTCTCTGCTGCCTCCAGCAACTACACACAGAGACACAGTCACTTTCTGTGGCTTACATACACAGGTTTCAGACTGTACCTTCACAACAATACAATGTGTCTGTCTCAGTCCCACCACCTCTGTCCTCTAAATCCTGTTGGTGTAGGAAGTGGTGCTGCACCAGGGCAGGTGTGTGTCTCTCCTTACATGTCTGTCCTACACCCACCTGTAATCTCTGTAGGTACTGTTGGTGTAGGACGTGGCTCTGTCCTACTCCACCCACCTGTAATCTCTGCAGGTACTGTTGGTGCAGGACGTGGCTCTGTCCTACTCCACCCACCTGTAATCTCCGCAGGTACTGTTGGTGTAGGACGTGGCTCTGTCCTACTCCACCCACCTGTAATCTCCGCAGGTACTGTTGGTGTAGGACGTGGCTCTGTCCTACTCCACCCACCTGTAATCTCTGTAGGTACTGTTGGTGTAGGACGTGGCTCTGTCCTACTCCACCCACCTGTAATCTCTGCAGGTACTGTTTCTGCAGGACGTCGCTCTGCACCGGGGCCGGTTCTCCTTGGTTCCGAGACGTGTCCGGGAGAGAGATGAAACTCTTAAACGACTTAAGAGTGGCGAACACCGTCGTGTCATCCTCAATGTCCATGGTGGTCAACTGTTTACAAGGTTGCTGGAGCTTCTATGAGAGAGACCAACATTTACAGGAGCTACGATTTCCATGGTCAAGTGTTTATTTACAAGCTTGCTGCACTAGAACATAGAGGGTAACTAGCTGGCAACATTTCAGTAGCTTCATATTCCTATGTGACATAGGAGGCTATGTCCATGGTCAAGGAACATTCTGGGGCCTCTCTCCCTGGTGGGCAAGAAGATGCATGTTAGCTAGCTCCAGAGTGGCGCAGCAGTCCAAGGCACTGCATCTCTGTGCTACAGGCGTCACTACAGACCCTGGTTCAATTCCAGGCTGTATCACAACCCGGCCGTGACTGGGAGTCCCATAGGGCAGCGCACAATTGGCCCAGCGTCATCCGGGTTAGGGTTAAGTTAAATAAAGGTTAAAGAAATAAAAATCTACCTATAAACTAGTCCATTCGCATGCACAACTCGTACTGCTGATCCGACGCATGCGCCTGGAGCAAAGCTAGTCTGGGGTTAAATAAAAAGTGTCCGAAAGCCGCGACATGATATTTGAAATGAGCATACAAAGAAAAGCTGGTCAGTACTTTAGCAAAGTCACTAACATTGCACAATTGTTAAGATGAAGGGTCAAGCCGCATGCGACACCGTGGACCAGAGCTACTAACGTGAACTAGTAACCAACTAGCCATGCTAACCTGCAACCAGGGTTGCCTAATAACTATGGATTACTCGGTCATTTTAAATATGGACGATTCACTCGTCGTAGTTGACAATAGTGTTGATGAACATAAATAATGTGATCACAACAACTTCTCTAAGATAGTCAACGTTGGTTACCTAGACGTTTCGAATCCCCTAGTTAGCTAACGTTAGCTAGCAAGCTCAATCGACAAATTGTCGACACATGTTGATCGGATAGACGTCGGCAAATAATCCGACTTTAAATAATATGGACACGTATATAGAATTTATTATACAGCTTGATCAAATCTTACCTTAGAACTTGACTTAGAAAGTTGACTACTTAAGTAGTTATAGATACTAACAACAGCTAACGTTAGCTAGCATAACTTCGAACTCCCTCCTTTCCTAGAACAAGATCTGTGCTGTTATCGCGAGAATACCTGCTGCGTTGTAAAGATAGTCAAGGCTGCGCTTGATGCGCATATTGAGCAATTCACTAAATACTTCCGAGGAAGATCATCTTATATCTTTATACCATTTGGTTTGGAAGTAATGGTGATGTTTATGTAAACGAATCCGTGAAGCGGCTTTAATACCTTTTTTTCAGTTTAGCAGGCTTCCACTGTTTGAAGAAAGAAACGTATTCTATGGTATTCTTATCTTCTTCTTTGGAATTGGGTTGGCGGATGTACTGATGGGCATTCCGGCTCGTTAGGCTCAGCTCACCAAAAAAGAGCCGGCTCTTTTGGCTCCCAAACGGCTCTTTAAAAAATATATATATTTTGTATGTTTTCAAGTCAAACAGTTTGCGATAGTTTGACTATGATTGGTGTTAAAACAATTGTAATTAAATGATTAAATGAAATCATACTCTACCTTAACCACAATGTATTTAAAAATGCATTGGTTTGTTATGAAAAAGAATGCCATTAAACATTTGCATTTAAAGTATAACTTTTTAATGTATATAAACAAAGTGTATATAAATGATATTCCATTCTGTGGAACTTTCTGTCCATTGATGAACATAGGGTGTCCATCAACTCTGTCACATGTCCTGTGGTTACATTTGCTTCTCTCTGGCGGCTGGCTGTGATTCGCTGCAGACCCTTACACAGGAGTATCATTTTTGAGGCTGTCACATAGCTGAAAAGAGAGAACAGTAACTTATTAGTTCAGGTTCATGTTTTGTCTACTGATACTAAATTCTCATCTACTGCTCATATACATATATAATACTGGATTAAATAATGACGTAGTAATAACTGCTTACTGTACCTCTCTCCACTGATCTCCACAGTGACCTGCTCAAAGGGTTCCAGGACTCTGCACACCTCCTCCACCACCTCCCATTCCTCTGGGTCAGAGCATCAACAGGTGCATTGACAATGGCCAGGGTAGAGATGATGGCATCCTTTGACTCAAGAAACCGCTTCAACATATAAAATGTTGAATTCCACCTTGTAGTGCAGTCTTGTTTAGGCCTCAGCTCAGGCATCCCCATCTGGCGTTGTGTAGACTTATGTTTCTCAGCGCCTACTGTGCTCCTGTGGAGGTATTCCACAGCTGCTTTCACTTTGTCCACAGTGGGCTTCATCACCTTCAGAGCATCTCTTACAATCAGGTTGATTGTGTGGGCAAGACATGGATGATGGGTTCATTTTAAAATGTTCATGGCTTTGGTTATGTTAGCTGCATTGTCGCTAACACAACAGACCACTTGTTCTATCTACTTGCCATTCTCTGCAAGTTCTCTGAGGTGTGTCTGTTGCTGAACTCAAAGCAGTCCAGAAGACAGTTAGACATCGAAAAATCTTCAATGAAGTGACATGTAACCAACATGTAAGAAGTGGTTACTTGATGTCCAGCAGTCAGTGGTAAGGCAAACTGCAGTAGCTTTTTGGACTCTTTCCCTCACTGAAGCCTGTGTGCTCTCGTACAGTTGTGGAATAAGTGATTTTGAAAGGGTTTTCCTGCTTGGAATTGTGTACATTGGATTTAGACTATTGCTATAATTTCTAAAACCTCTGTACTCCACGATCGAAAATGGTTGGAAATCGGTGGCAATCATTTTAGCCAGTGCAATATCAATTTGGCCTTGTTTTTCTACAGACATAGACTTTGGCATAAACTGGTCCATAGAAGACTTCGTTGCTGTGGGTAACGGAGTAGGCCTACTTGACTGAGTGGATACATCTCCACGTGTGGAGGTGCAGGCTCCACCACTATCACTAGCAGGCCCGCTAGTTTCTCCAAGCTCCGCTACAGCTAGCTTCACAGTTGGGTGCACAGTTTGCATATGACGGTGTAGGTTGTGCGTAGAACCGGCTTTATATGAGATTTTGTTTTGGCAAATTCTACACTGTGCTCTAACATTGTCTACATTATTAAAATGCATCCAAATGCTACTGTGTTTCTGACTCATTTTCACAGCTTTCCTTCCTCTCTCTACTCGGCTGCTAAGTGTGTGACTGTGAGTTGACTCGGCCCTCCCTCACGCACCTTTGGTTCATTGGTTGACACTGCATGTCTGATTGACAGGAACAACAGGTGAGGCTGTTAGTCTGAGCAGACAGTCAGAACGAATGTATGTGCGCTTGAGCATTTAGGCCTACATTATTTTATTTATTTTTTCGTTCTTTGAATTAGTTAATTCTGTTCATTTAAATCTTTTGATTATTCATATCTTAATTTTCTTATATTTTTATAAATAGATTCGGCTGATACCAAAAAACAACAACAAAAATGTATACTTTTTTTACAAAACTAAATCAAACAACGTTCATGTTAAAAAATAAAAACGATCTGATCCCTACACACAAGTCTCAAGAGGAGCCTGGGAGGGCCTTCTTCTGGCGCCAGCACCCCTTACAAGTCCTTCAGATGTAAAGTCCCCAAAACATTTCTGCCGCAGCCACAATAATATCCAGTTTCTTTGACCCCTTTGAGATTTGAGCCGTACAGTTTATAACTTTGGAAATGAACACCACAAAATCCACCTTTTTAACACACCGGGTATCTTTTGACTCATAGCAAACATTTACTACAGGCTGTGGGTCCATCCCCTACCATATCTTTACTAGCATCACTTATTGTTTTGTTAATTATTTTAATCGCCTCCGCATAGGAGATTCGATTGATCGCTCTAAATGTTTTACACCTCAATCTCCTTCACCCTTACAGGACACTCCAGGAACTCAGGATCGTGATCCCACCACAATTGCAACACCACCGTCCTTCTACACACCGTTCTTCATTATACTCCGCCAGTCTGCACACACTTGAAACATGGCCAAATCCTTTACGGTGCTTCGTCTGCAGTGGTTTGGGAATGAAAGCTCTTACAGTGTATCTGACATAACCAAGCTTCACATGTGTAGGTAGATGCTCTTCATCATAAAACAACAGGACCGACAGACTTTCTTCTGTTTCTCCATTCACCCAGCGGGTCAGACGCCGGACACCAACCATACCAGGAATTCTCTTCATGTATTCAACTTGAACATCCGTCTTCACCCCAGATGACTCCTCTGACAGGTGTTCTACTCCCAAGTTCAAAGCACGATACTTCTGTTATTCTGGATTCTCTTGAAGCCCAATGCAAACTTCCTCTGTTCTTCAGAAACACAACGAATCAAAATAAGACCACTCCTGGTCGCTCTGACAGACTCCACTTTTCCCAGTGCATAATTCACTATTTTCAACACCTCAAACGGGTCTCCTACATCCTCGCTGAACAAACACATCCTGACAAGAAACAATTCATTATCGTTCATACACGTATCCTCCAATTCAAGACAATACATTTTTTGTTGTTGCATTTTTCAACACTGCTATTGTCCATTCAGGACATTAATCTTCACCAACTTTGCTCGATGCGCTGCTTGATTTGACCTCAGACAACAAATCAACTTCTTTAATCAAGCTGTTTTTATCAATAAAAGGGCACTCCGCCATTTTTCAACCTCATTATCTCCAGCACCAAACCATTATCTCCAGCACCAAACCATTATCTCCAGCACCAAACCAGTGTCTACATAGGTGAAAACGGCGTATTTTCTACGTTTTTGTAGAAACAAATTATGTTTAAAAAAAGTTCGACCCGATGACGTCAAAAGTTAAACAGTTATTTTTCAAACACTGTGAGATTCACAGTGATCTGGAGAGCAAAGAAAATACCCTTCCTCCCCAACTAGAAACATGTTGCAGGTTTTGAAAATCACTGTTTTTCTTACTTTTAATCCTACCCTGTGATGTCACAGAGAAGCGTGGCATTTACACACACAGAACCAGTCAAAAGTTTGGACACACCTACTCATTCAAGGGTTTTTCTTTATTTGTACTATTTTCTACATTGCTCGTGTTTCTTGGCCCAATCAAGTCTCTTCTTCTTATTGGTGTCCTTTAGTAGTGGTTTCTTTGCAGCAATTCGACCATGAAGGTCTGATTCACGCAGTCTCCTTTGAACAGTTGATGTTGAGATGTGTCTGCTTTTATTACCATTTTTTATTGAACCTTTATTTAACTAGGAAAGTCAGTTAACAACAAATTCTTATTTACAATGACGGCCTAACCCCGGCCAACGCTGGGCCAACTGAGCACCGCCCTATGGGACTCCCAATCACGGCCGGATGTGATACAGCCTGGATTCAAACCAGGGACTGTAATGATGCCTCTTGCACTAAGATGCAGTGCATCAGACCGCTGCGACACTCGGGAGCCCTAACAATGTTACCTGAACTCTGTGAAGCATTTAATTGGGCTGCAATTTCTGAGTCAGGTAACTCTAATGAACTTATCCTCTGCAGCAGAGGTAACTCTGGGTCTTCCTTTCCTGTGGCGGTCCTCATGAGAGCCAGTTTCATTGTAGCGCTTGATGGTTTTAGCGACTGCACTTGAAATTTTACGTATTGAATAACCTTCATGTCTTAAAGTAATGATGGACTGCCGTTTCTCTTTGCTTATTTGAGCTGTTCTTGACAAAATATGGACTTGGTCTTTTACCAAATAGGGCTATTTCTGTATACCACCCCTACCTTGTCACAACACAACTGATTGGCTCAAACGCATTAAGAAGGAAAGAAATTCGACAAATTAACTTTTAACAAGGCACACCTGTTAATTGAAATGCATTCCAGGTGAAATGCATTCCACCTCATGAAGCTGGATGAGAGAATGCCAAGAGTGTGTAAAGCTGTCATCAAGGCAAAGGGTGGCTACTTTGAAGAATCTCAAATAT
The DNA here is from genome assembly GCF_901001165.1 of Salmo trutta. Lineage (NCBI taxonomy): Eukaryota > Metazoa > Chordata > Actinopteri > Salmoniformes > Salmonidae > Salmo > Salmo trutta. Next base: position 82,604,727 of record NC_042970.1, on the reverse strand, counting down.
AAAATATATTTTGATTTGTTTAACACTTTTTTGGTTACTACATGTGTTATTTCATAGTATTGATGTCTTCACTATTATTCTACGATGTAGAAAATAGTAAAAATAAAGAAAAACCCTGTGTCCTTTTCTTTATGTGTAGCTGTGTCCAAACTGTTGACTGAACTGTATGTAGACACTGGTTTGAGAGGCTGGTCATGGCTCACATCAACACCATCATCCCAGACACTTTGGAACCACTCCAATTTGCATAGCACCCCAACAGATCCATAGATGACACAATCTTTATTGCACTCCACACTGCCCTTTCCCACCTGGACAAAAGGAACACCTATGTGAGAATGCTATTCATTGACTACAGCTCAGCGTTCAACACTATAGTCCCCTCCAAGTTCATCACTAAGCTAAGGACCCTGGGACTAAACACCTCCCTCTGCAACTGGATCCTGGACTTCCTGACGGGCCGCCCCCAGGTGGTGAGGGTAGGGAACAACACCTCCCTCTGCAACTGGATCCTGGACTTCCTGACGGGCCGCCCCCAGGTGGTGAGGGTAGGGAACAACACATACTGACCCTCAACACGGGGGCCCATCACTGGTGCAAGCTTAGTCCCTCCTATAGTACCTTCACCCACACAACTGCGTGGCCTCGCACGACTCCAACACCATCTTGTTTCGTGATGACACGACGGTGGAAGGCCTGATCACAGACGACGATGAGACACCTAATAGGTAGGAGGTCAGAGACCTGGCAGTACGGTGCCAGGACAACAACCTCTCCCTCAACATCAGCAAGACAAAAGAGTTGATCGTGGACAACACAGGAAACAGAGGGCCAAGCACACCGCCATCACTTCAACGGGGCTGTGGTGGAGTGGTGTTCACATCACCAAGGATCCATCATGGTCCACACACACTAACACAGTCCTGAAGAGGGCACGACAACACCTTTTCCCCCTCAGGAGACTGAAAAGATTTGGCGTGGGTCCTCAGATCCTCCAAAAGTTCTACAGCTGCACCACTGAGAGCATCTTGACTGGCTGCATCACCGCTTGTTATGGAAACTGCTGGGCATCCGACCGCAAGGCGCTACAGAGGGTAGTGCGTTCAGCCTAGTACATCACGGGGGCCAAGCTTCCTGACATCCAGGACCTATATGTCTATAGGTTCGAGTCCAGGCTGTATCACAACCAGCCGGGATTGGGAGTCCCATAGGGCGGCCCACAATTGTCCCAGTGTCATCCGGGTTCGGGTTTGGCCGGGGTAGGCCGTCATTGTAAATAAGAATTTGTTCTTAGCTGACTTGCCTAGTTAAATAAAGGTTAAATACAATACAAAAACAAATAGGAAATGCTTAGAAATTACCAGGCTAAAGCAATGAATGTACAGGCTGAATGAATGGAGATTGTGATGGTAAAATGCTGTACTGATGTGAATGGCTACAGAATCCCAGTCACACACAGGGAACGGGGATTAGAGGTCCTAACATGTGACTTATTAGGATCCCCAGTAGCCAACGGCAACGGAGACAGCTAGTCTTACTGGGATCCGACACATAACGAAAAATACATTACAGACAAAATACTTCACAGTTTACATACATTTAAAAACATTAACATGTAGTGTGTGTATCTAGCAGTTACACATGTCAGTACAGACACACAATAAGTAGGTCACATGTGGGAGAGGCGTTGTGTCGTGAGCTATTGCTTTATAGGTTGTTTCCAAACCAGGTCTGAGGTTCACTAGCGCTGTATAAGATAGAAGGGAGTACCATGCACTCATGGCTCTGTATAATACTGTATGTTTCCTTGAATATGTTCTGGACTTGTGGACTGTGAAAAGACCCCTGGTGGCATGTCTGGTGGGGTAAGAGTGTATGTCAGAGCTGTGTGCACGGTGACTATGGAAACTATTTGGAATTTCCAACACATTCTTATAAAAACAGGAAGTGACGCAGCCAGTCTTTCCTCAACTCTCAGCCAAGAGAGGCTGTGTGCCCTCTGATTACAATGAAGAACAAGATGTGCCACTCTGTTCTGGGCCAGCTGCAGCTTAACTAGGTCTTTCTTTGCAGGACCTAAACATATGACTGGACATTAATCAAGATAAAACTAGAGCCTGCAGGACTTGCCTTGTGGAGTCAAAAAAACATCTTTATTATGGACAGACCTCTCCCCAACTTTACAACCATTGAATCTATATGTTTTGACCATGATAGATTACAATCTAAGGTAACGCCAAGTCTCCTCAACTTGTTCAACGACACACCATTCATTACCAGATCTAGAGGTCTAGAACTTAGGGACTGTGCAGCACACACACACAATCCACTTCAACCAGTTACTGTTGACACTTCAGAATGAAACAAGGCAGGGATTATAATATAGATATAGAAATATAGATAGTAATAAGATAAGTATCATAGCCTACAGGTTACACTGGTCACCGTGGGAACACAATGAGTGGTATTCACACATTCAGTTTATAGTCCTGGTCACCGTGTGAACACAATGAGTGGTATTCACACAATCAGTTTATAGTCCTGGTCACCGCGGGAACACAATGAGTGGTATTCACACATTCAGTTTATAGTCCTGGTCACCGTGTGAACACAATGAGTGGTATTCACACAATCAGTTTATAGTCCTGGTCATCGTGGGAACACAATGAGTGATATTCACACAATCAGTTTATAGTCCTGGTCACCGTGTGAACACAATGAGTGGTATTCACACAATCAGTTTATAGTCCTGGTCATCGTGGGAACACAATGAGTGATATTCACACAATCAGTTTATAGTCCTGGTCACCGTGGGAACACAATGAGTGGTATTCACACAATCAGTTTATAGTCCTGGTCACCATGTGAACACAATGAGTGGTATTCACACATTCAGTTTATAGTCCTGGTCACCGTGGGAACACAATGAGTGATATTCACACAATCAGTTTATAGTCCTGGTCACCGTGGGAACACAATGAGTGGTATTCACACAATCAGTTTATAGTCCTGGTCACCGTGGGAACACAATGAGTGATATTCACACATTCAGTTTATAGTCCTGGTCACCGTGGGAACACAATGAGTGGTATTCACACATTCAGTTTATTGTCCTGGACACCGTGGGAACACAATGAGTGGTATTCACACAATCAGTCTATAGTCCTGGTCACCATGGGAACACAATGAGTGGTATTCACACATTGTTTATAGTCCTGGTCACCGCGGGAACACAATGAGTGGTATTCACACATTGTTTATAGTCCTGGTCACCGCGGGAACACAATGAGTGGTATTCACACATTCAGTTTATAGTCCTGGTCACCGTGGGAACACAATGAGTGGTATTCACACAATCAGTTTATAGTCCTGGTCACCGTGGAAACACAATGAGTGGTATTCACACATTCAGTCTATAGTCCTGGACACCGTGGGAACACAATGAGTGGTATTCACACAATCAGTTTATAGTCCTGGTCACCGTGGAAACACAATGAGTGGTATTCACACAATCAGTCTATAGTCCTGGACACCGTGGGAACACAATGAGTGGTATTCACACAATCAGTTTATAGTCCTGGTCACCGTGGGAACACAATGAGTGGTATTCACACATTCAGTTTATAGTCCTGGTCACCGTGGGAACACAATGAGTGGTATTCACACAATCAGTTTATAGTCCTGGTCACCGTGGGAACACAATGAGTGGTATTCACACATTCAGTTTATAGTCCTGGTCACCGTGGGAACACAATGAGTGGTATTCACACATTCAGTTTATAGTCCTGGACACCGTGGGAACACAATGAGTGGTATTCACACATTCAGTTTATAGTGCTGGTCACCGTGGGAACACAATGAGTGGTATTCACACATTCAGTTTATAGTCCTGGACAGGATGAGGTGAAGCCTTCCGTCAGGAGAGCTGTGATTGGCTCAGGTGAGGGAATAGCATTCATCGCCTGCATTGACCTTTGACTCATGGCAGGGCACGAGTTAATCAACTGTCCACATTAATGGAGGGTACTTTGTACTCTCACAACGTCTGCCACCGACGGTGTGAAGACTAAGATCTCACAGATACCAAACAGTACACTTTCCCATGGACACCTGAGGGTAATACCTGTTCACTGTCAGAAAAGCAGAAATCACACACATTCTAAAATGGTGTCTTACTACACACAAACACTTTTAACCAGATCATTTTCAGTCTGTTTACAGAACACACAACATTGTATGATAGAACTGTGTTATTTGACGTGTCAAGTTAAAAGCTTATTAAACGCGTCAAATAGTGTTATTTGCGTGCATCTTTTTTGACACGCAAACACCCAAACGGCGTTCCGTATTATGTATGTCGTGAAGCTAATAGCAGTGACGCTATTACTGTGGAACTCCGGTAGGGCAACATCTGGAAAAATAGCGCACTTGGTAACGTTAGTGTGTACCGGTGCTCGACCAGTCGGCGAAAGCCAAAATCACCCTCGACATAGAACGGTTGATTGTCAAGGGCATGAATTCAATTACCTTGCCGTTTTAATGGATTTTGCCTTTGTGTTGTCTCACTGAAATGTTCTTATTCTTTCAAATGACTGCTCGACATGTTGACTGCTCGATCCACACAGCAGACATTGTGGGCTAGGTTAGGAATGCTGTGTTGCACTACACGTGTATCAGCTTTGACATGGGTTTTGCACATCGGCGTTAAACTAGACATTGGGCCGATACCGACGTTGGCATTTTTAGCTAATATCGGCCGATTCCGATATGTTCGTGCATCCCTAGTCTGTTTGTGTCTGTGGGTATCTTTTATCTCTGAGGTACAAAGTGTGTTGTGATGGGACAGACAGGATGTGATTTGCTCAGTAAATGGTACTCACTTCCTGTGCACCTGCCACAGGCCCAGCCCCAGGATTAGGGTTGCAGACGGAGTGGAGGGCTCTGACCGGGGGTTCGGGTTTAGTCATGTCCAGAACAGACAGAGTGGAGACAGCTCTGACCGGGGGTTCGGGTTTAGTCATCTCCAGAACAGACGGAGTGGAGACAGCTCTGACCGGGGGTTTGGGTTTAGTCATCTCCAGAACAGACAGAGTGGAGGGCTCTGACCGGGGGTTTGGGTTTAGTCATCTCCAGAACAGACAGAGTGGAGACAGCTCTGACCGGGGGTTTGGGTTTAGTCATCTCCAGAACAGACAGAGTGGAGACAGCTCTGACCGGGGGTTTGGGTTTAGTCATCTCCAGAACAGACGGAGTGGAGACAGCTCTGACCGGGGGTTTGGGTTTAGTCATCTCCAGAACAGACAGAGTGGAGACAGCTCTGACCGGGGGTTTGGGTTTAGTCATCTCCAGAACAGACAGAGTGGAGACAGCTCTGACCGGGGGTTTGGGTTTAGTCATCTCCAGAACAGACAGAGTGGAGACAGCTCTGACCGGGGGTTTGGGTTTAGTCATCTCCAGAACAGACGGAATGGAGACAGCTCTGACCGGGGGTTTGGGTTTAGTCATCTCCAGAACAGACGGAGTGGAGACGGCTCTGATTTAATGACGGAGACTAAATGGGACCTGACCTTCCCTCCCAAAGCTTCCCAGTCCCATCACCTCCATCAACACCATTCACATCATGAGCCTCAAATATAACCACACACACACACTCACTCACTCACTCCCACACACACACACACTCCCACACACACACACACACACACACACACACACACACACACACACACACACACACACACACACACACACACACACACACACACACACACACACACACACGGGGTGAACTGCAGGCTTGGTTCACAGCATCAGGTTCAGATCATGTATAAAAGACAAACAGCTTGTAAGGAGGACGCCGCCTGCTGTGTGGTGTCAGGAGTCCATCTGTACCCTGTGTGTGGTGCCAGGGGTCCATCTGTACCCTGTGTGTGGTGCCAGGGGTCCATCTGTACCCTGTGTGTGGTGTCAGGAGTCCATCTGTACCCTGTGTGTGGTGTCAGGAGTCCATCTGTACCCTGTGTGTGGTGCCAGGAGTCCATCTGTACCCTGTGTGTGGTGTCAGGAGTCCATCTGTACCCTGTGTGTGGTGTCAGGAGTCCATCTGTACCCTGTGTGTGGTGTCAGGAGTCCATCTGTACCCTGTGTGTGGTGTCAGGGATCCATCTGTACCCTGTGTGTGGTGTCAGGGGTCCATCTGTACCCTGTGTGTGGTGCCAGGAGTCCATCTGTACCCTGTGTGTGGTGTCAGGAGTCCATCTGTACCCTGTGTGTGGTGCCAGGAGTCCATCTGTACCCTGTGTGTGGTGTCAGGAGTCCATCTGTACCCTGTGTGTGGTGCCAGGAGTCCATCTGTACCCTGTGTGTGGTGTCAGGAGTCCATCTGTACCCTGTGTGTGGTGCCAGGAGTCCATCTGTACCCTGTGTGTGGTGCCAGGAGTCCATCTGTACCCTGTGTGTGGTGCCAGGAGTCCATCTGTACCCTGTGTGTGGTGCCAGGAGTCCATCTGTACCCTGTGTGTGGTGTCAGGAGTCCATCTGTACCCTGTGTGTGGTGTCAGGGGTCCATCTGTACCCTGTGTGTGGTGTCAGGAGTCCATCTGTACCCTGTGTGTGGTGTCAGGAGTCCATCTGTACCCTGTGTGTGGTGTCAGGAGTCCATCTGTACCCTGTGTGTGGTGTCAGGAGTCCATCTGTACCCTGTGTGTGGTGCCAGGAGTCCATCTGTACCCTGTGTGTGGTGTCAGGAGTCCATCTGTACCCTGTGTGTGGTGCCAGGGGTCCATCTGTACCCTGTGTGTGGTGTCAGGAGTCCATCTGTACCCTGTGTGTGGTGCCAGGAGTCCATCTGTACCCTGTGTGTGGTGTCAGGAGTCCATCTGTACCCTGTGTGTGGTGCCAGGGGTCCATCTGTACCCTGTGTGTGGTGTCAGGAGTCCATCTGTACCCTGTGTGTGGTGTCAGGAGTCCATCTGTACCCTGTGTGTGGCACCGATTTGTAAGTCGCTCTGGATAAGAGCGTCTGCTAAATGACTTAAATGTAAATGTAATGTAAATGTTTGCCTGAGGAAATAGGAGCGTTTGAGGCACTTTTGCGTGCAGCATATGGTTCTCCAATGGAGAAGTTCCCTGGCTGTGTTGTAGTCATCGTCACTCTTCGTCAGAACTCTGCTGTGTCCATGTCTCCGGCAGGCCGTCTGTAGACCTGGGTTAAACTTCCCGCCTTTGAGCTGATGGGAGGAGCTTTGTGATGGGAGGGGCTTTGTGATGGGAGGGGCTTTGTGATGGGAGGGGCTTTGTGATGGGAGGGGCTTTGATGTAGACTAGAGGTGTGAGATGAGCAAAAGAGGAGAAGGACGACTCCTGCTGTTACATTAGCACTAATAAGTCAGCCAGTTGCTATCAAGACCCAGCTTACAGCTACATTAAAGTAAACCAACGTTTTGCTAATACATAACACCATCTAATAGGGCTGGGCGATATGGCCCAAATATATAATATCCCGGAAGGACGGTATTTGACGGGATTTTAGGTTGATGAATAATACACAATTCTTTCTCCATTCTTGTTGTTCTATATTGTACAATTCAACTTTAACCAAATACAATTTCCTACATTTCCATCAATTTCTTCATTTCCTGCACTCATTTGCGATCATCATTTTCACACTGCCACGCAGGGCTGCACGATATTGGCCACCCAAAAAAATTAAGGCCTTATTTTTTTTACTAAATGTTGCAATTGCGATTTGACTTCTAATTTAGATCAAAACACTGTATCAACTAGCTACCGTTGAAATCATGGAAATAGAATAATTATTTTAATTCTATAGTCAGAATATAAATAAGTGGGCATTTTGAACACACAGTGTTGGTTGGCATGACAACAAATGAAAATGCCAGGGAGGAGCTACCTCATGTAGCTAACATATTCATGCTTCTCCTGATCTTATTGCTTTAGAAGATACTGTTTCACAAACAACATGCTGATTTAGGCCTCCACCATCACTGGTATCAGGCTGTATTCACTAGCTACATTTGCTCTGACTCAGTACATCTATTATCTAGCTAGCGGCTAACACGATACAGAACAACTCGCTAAGAAAAGACAAACTAGCTGTTTGCAGATGTAAGAAACAGAAGGGTAAATTCTAGAAGGCTAGTGTATTGATATTGTTGCGTGTGCTGCATTGACCATGCAGACTGAACACACGTGTCTGGAGGTCCAGAAACAACATATGGGCTCCTTGAGTGACACGGGGCGGGGTTAGGTCTGTGTGGAAAAGGCATAGAGAGAGAGAGAGAGAGCAGAGAGAGAAAGGGAGGGAGAGCAGAGAGAGAGAGAGAGCAGAGAGAGAAAGGGAGGGAGAGCAGAGAGAGAGAGAGAGAGAGAGCAGAGAGAGAGAGGGAGAACAGAGAGAGACGGAGGGAGAGCAGAGAGAGAGAGAGCAGAGAGAGCGAGGGAAAGCAGAGAGAGAGAGGGAGAGGGAGCAGAGAGAGAGAGAGAGAGGGAGAGCAGAGAGAGAGGGAGAGCAGAGAGAGAGAGGGAGAGCAGAGAGAGAGAGGGAGAGCAGAGAGAGAGAGAGAGAGAGAGCAGAGAGAGAGAGGGAGAGCAGAGAGAGAGAGGGAGAGCAGAGAGAGAGGGAGAGAGAGCAGAGAGAGAGTGAGAGAGAGAGCAGAGAGAGAGAGGGAGAGCAGAGAGAGAGAGGGAGAGCAGAGAGAGAGAGAGAGAGAGAGGGAGAGCAGAGAGAGAGAGGAGGGGAGAGCAGAGAGAGGGGGAGAGCAGAGAGAGAGAGGGAGAGCAGAGAGAGAGAGGGAGAGCACTAGGGAAGTCCATTAAAAACAAATTCTTATTTACAATGACGGCCGACATAGAAGGTAAAGTAAAAACCCAAACCGGTCCGTGCATCAATATCGGTATATAGTAAAATACGGTATACCGCACAGCCCTTCCATCTAACCAATTATCAGAAAATGTTAGCTATATGCAGTTATCTTAGCCAGCAAGCGAGTCAGCCAGCTAATGTTAGCTATTAGCCAAATAACGTTAGCTATTAGCCAAATAACGTTAGCTATTAGCCTAGCCAACAAGCACAGTTATGGTTGGCATGCTAGAGCCCAACTACTGGAGACCAGTTAGAACACAACATAACGGCTTCCCACTAGATAACACAGTCACAAAGTCCTTGAAGAGCATGAGATGTGGGTAACATTAGCCAGCATGAGCTAGCTACCGAGTTACCATAGGAACAGAGGACATCCTGCCTTGTTTCCTTTTTTTGGTGCCATTGTTATGAACTTGTGTGGTAGAGAACCTTTATAGTTCTGAGAGCTGATTGGCTGACGGTGGGACGTGCCTCATAAGTGCTCTGAGCACTGCTCACACTCAGCGATGACGGCTGACTTGAGGCCCAATACATTCAACATGTTAAATTATTGTGATGTCGTAAGAGCCTGTAGAGTGGAGTAAGCTACCGTGGCAGCCCCCACAGCCTGTACAGTGGAGAAAGCTACCGCGGCAGCCCCCACAGCCTGTAGAGTGGAGTAAGCTACCGTGGCAGCCCCCACAGCCTGTAGAGTGGAGAAAGCTACCGAGGCAGCCCCCACAGCCTGTAGAGTGGAGAAAGCTACCGCGGCAGCCCCCACAGCCTGTACAGTGGAGTAAGCTACAATGGCAGCCCCCACAGCCTGTACAGTGGAGAAAGCTACCGAGGCAGCCCCCACAGCCTGTAGAGTGGAGTAAGCTACCGTGGCAGCCCCCACAGCCTGTACAGTGGAGAAAGCTACCGTGGCAGCCCCCACAGCCTGTAGAGTGGAGAAAGCTACCGCGGCAGCCCCCACAGCCTGTAGAGTGGAGTAAGCTACCGTGGCAGCCCCCACAGCCTGTACAGTGGAGAAAGCTACCGTGGCAGCCCCACAGCCTGTAGAGTGGAGAAAGCTACCGTGGCAGCCCCACAGCCTGTAGAGTGGAGAAAGCTACCGTGGCAGCCCCACAGCCTGTACAGTGGAGAAAGCTACCGTGGCAGCCCCACAGCCTGTAGAGTGGAAAAAGCTACCGAGGCAGCCCCCACAGCCTGTAGAGTGGAGAAACCTACCGTGGCAGCCCCCACAGCCTGTAGAGTGGAGAAAGCTACCGCGGCAGCCCCCACAGCCTGTAGAGTGGAGTAAGCTACCGCGGCAGCCCCCACAGCCTGTACAGTGGAGAAAGCTACCGTGGCAGCCCCACAGCCTGTACAGTGGAGAAAGCTACCGAGGCAGCCCCCACAGCCTGTAGAGTGGAGAAAGCTACCGCGGCAGCCCCCACAGCCTGTAGAGTGGAGAAAGCTACCGCGGCAGCCCCCACAGCCTGTAGAGTGGAGAAAGCTACCGCGGCAGCCCCCACAGCCTGTAGAGTGGAGAAAGCTACCGCGGCAGCCCCCACAGCCTGTAGAGTGGAGAAAGCTACCGCGGCAGCCCCCACAACCTGTAGAGTGGAGAAAGCTACCGCGGCAGCCCCCACAGCCTGTAGAGTGGAGAAAGCTACCGCGGCAGCCCCCACAGCCTGTAGAGTGGAGAAAGCGAGAGTTGAATCAGGTATGTATTAACACTTTACGGGGCTGCCACGCTAGGTTTTACTCCGGATTTACTCCGATTTGGAAAGAATGGGCCGGGATCTGATCGGGAGCCTGTAGATCGAGCTAAAAGCGTGTCCACGTTTAGCTGGTGTCTCTTTAAGTCTGCTGTCTGCCTGAAGATCTTCCCACACTGACAGAAGTGGTACAGGGCTTCTCTCCTGTGTGAGTTAACTTGTGTGCCCTCAGATGTGATGACTGACGGAAACTCTTCCCACATTGAGGGCAGTGGTAAGGCTTCTCTCCTGTGTGAGTTTGACAATGTTTCTTCAGGTATCTTGCCAGACTGAAGCTCTTCCCACACTGAGTGCAGTGGTAATTCTTCTCTCCTGTGTGAGTTAACTGGTGGGCTGTCACATTTGATGAATGACTGAAACTCTTTCCACATTGAAGGCAGTGGTAAGGCTTTTCTACTGTGTGAGTTAACTGGTGTGCCCTCAGGCTTCCTGTTTGACTGAAGCTCTTCTCACACTGGGAGCAGTGATAAGGCATCTTTCTTGTGTGAGTAAGCTGGTGTCTATTTAAGGTCTGTAAAAGAGGAAAACTCATCCCACAAACAGAGCAGTGGTACGGCTTCTCTCCCGAGTGAGTTCGATGGTGTGTCTTCAGGTGTCCTGCCTGACTGAAGCTCTTCCCACACTGAGAGCAGTGGTATGGCTTCTCTCCTGTGTGAATTAGCTGGTGTGCCTTTAGAGCTCCTGCCCGTCCGAAGCTCTTCCCACACTGAAAGCAGTGGTACGGCTTCTCTCCTGTGTGTATTCTCTTGTGTTCGTTTAGCTGTCCTTCCATACGGAAGCTCTTCCCACATTGGAAGCAGTGGAAAGGCTTCTCTCCTGTATGTATTCTCTGATGCCTCTTCAAATTGAACGAACAGCTGAAAGTCTTCCTACATTGGGAGCAGTGGTACAACTTCTTTCCTGTGTGAGTAAGCTGGTGCGTCTTCAAGCTGCTTGGTGTCTGAAATCTCTTGCCACATTGACCACACGGGTACGTTTTCTTCCTTTTGAGGGTCTTTTTGTGTGGTATGAGGTGAGTTGGACAAATAAAACTGCCTCTGCAATCTGAACAGGGGTGGGGTCTACAAGTGTGTCTTCTTAACTCCTCTGGCTCATAGAAACTAGTGAAGCAGTCCATGCAGTGGTGATGTTTCTGTCTTGAGTTCCTCTGTGTGTGTTGTTTATGGTTTCCTGATGCTGTGGAACTGGGCTCACTGTCTGAACCTGGGTTGGAGATCTCTCCTGTGAGAATATGAACAGATATGGGGTTAGAATCAGGAACAGAAGCATTGGCTTTAGACTTGTTTAAAAACTATTACGATCACTTTATTTGTCCAATTAGAACACAAGGTCCAACGGAATTGTGACTTCCTGTTTAAAACCAACATAAACATACAGGTTGGAGCAGAGGGCTGGCGTACTATGGGGGCACGTGGACCAGTTGTTGTGGGGGTTAAGAGTCTTAGTCAAGGGCACAACAGCAGGTGATGGCACTAGCCCAAGCTTACAGCTTTTTATTCATTGTTTCATTAATTAACAGTTGATTAACAGCAGATTTCATAATTTACTGGGCACCACACGGGCAATGAAAACAACGACTTTCTAATTAGAACCATCTACCATCCACAGATATACACTCCGACTTGGGGAAAGAGTTGCCAAGCAGTCAGAGACACAGGTTGGTGAACTGTGGGTTAGTGGTATACTGCTACACGGAGTATATCATCTCTGTCTAAAAGCTGGACTAACTTTAACAATAGTATATCATCTCTGTCTAAAAGCTGGGCTAACTTTAACAATAGTATATCATCTCTGTCTAAAAGCTGGACTAACTTTAACAATAGTATATCATCTCTGTCTAAAAACTGGACTAACTTTAACAATAGTATATCATCTCTGTCTAAAAGCTGGGCTAACTTTAACAATAGTATATCATCTCTGTCTAAAAGCTGGACTAACTTTAACAATAGCATATAATCTCTGTCTAAAAGCTGGGCTAACTTTAACAATAGCATATAATCTCTGTCTAAAAGCTGGGCTAACTTCAACAATAGTATATCATCTCTGTCTAAAAGCTGGGCTAACTTCAACAATAGTATATCATCTCTGTCTAAAAGCTGGGCTAACTTCAACAATAGTATATCATCTCTGTCTAAAAGCTGGGCTAACTTTAACAATAGTATATCATCTCTGTCTAAAAGCTGGGCTAACTTTAACAATAGTATATCATCTCTGTCTAAAGGCTGGACTAACTTTAACAACAGTTTATCATCTCTGTCTAAAAGCTGGACTAACTTTAACAATAGTATATCATCTCTGTCTAAAAGCTGGGCTAACTTCAACAATAGTATATCATCTCTGTCTAAAAGCTGGGCTAACTTCAACAATAGTATATAATCTCTGTCTAAAAGCTGGGCTAACTTCAACAATAGTATATAATCTCTGTCTAAAAGCTTGGCTAACTTTAACAATAGTATATCATCTCAGTCTAAAAGCTGGGCTAACTTTAACAATAGTATATCATCTCTGTCTAAAAACTGGGCTAACTTCAACAATAGTATATAATCTCTGTCTAAAAGCTGGGCTAACTTTAACAACAGTATATCATCTCTGTCTAAAAGCTGGGCTAACTTTAACAATAGTATATCATCTCTGTCTAAAAGCTGGGCTAACTTCAACAATAGTATATCATCTCAGTCTAAAAGCTGGGCTAACTTTAACAACAGTATATCATCTCTGTCTAAAAACTGGGCTAACTTCAACAATAGTATATAATCTCTGTCTAAAAGCTGGGCTAACTTTAACAACAGTATATCATCTCTGTCTAAAAGCTGGGCTAACTTTAACAATAGTATATCATCTCTGTCTAAAAACTGGGCTAACTTCAACAATAGTATATAATCTCTGTCTAAAAGCTGGGCTAACTTTAACAACAGTATATCATCTCTGTCTAAAAGCTGGGCTAACTTCAACAATAGTTGTGGGAAGTGAGCTGTCAATAATAGCAATAATAATTTTGGAATCCCCTGTGGCCACCAACCTCTCCGTACTCCACACCTGAACTTACCTGGGTCAGTGATACTATCTACTTCCTCCTCTTCCTCTAGATCTGGAGCAGACACATCCCTGTTCGCCTCCTCTTTGACAGGTCTCTCCTCCACCTCCTCCTCCTCTTTGACTGCACTCTCCTCCTCTGCCTCCTCCTCTTTGACAGGTCTCTCCTCCTCCGCCTCCTCCTCTTTGACTGCTCTCTCCTCCTCCGCGACTGCTCTCTCCTCCTCCGCCTCCTCTTTGACTGCTCTCTCCTCCTCCGCCCCCTCCTCTTTGACAGCTCTCTCCTGCACTTCCTCAATGACAGCTCTCTCCTCCACCTCCTCTTTGACTGCCCTCTCCTCCACCTCCTCTTTGACTGCCATATCTTCCTCTAGGACTTCTGGCTCCTCTTTAACAATCACATTGAGTTCCAGTGGTTGACTGCAGTCCTCCAGCTTCACTGAGACCATCTCTGGACCCTGCTTTGAGGTTCTCTGGGCTGGAACACCACAGCCAGACCCCTGGGACTTGGGTTCAGACATGGAAGGCTACAGATGGATTCAAAAGAGGCACAAAAAAAAGAAAGGTGAGTTTCACAAACAGGATGAGTTTCACTAGAACAGCTTTGCTAATAAAGTGATAGATACACCACGTATAAAACATATTCCATCTGCTAGGATTCTGCTAAGAAAACGTAGCTAGCTAGCCAACATTGCTGTGGCAACGATCGCTAACGTTAGCCATTTGAGCTAATTGGGTTAACTTTAGCTTACTGATACATTTTACCGTCACCTTTCTCAATAGGGTGGGATGATATCTAGCTAGATACAATTACAAGCAAGAAGTTTGCTAGTTTAAAGCAAAGGTGAACCAAAATGACATTTGATATCACGCTGGCTGAATGATTAAGTAAATGACTACTAAAACTGAAGTTAGGCAGCTAAGGTTAACTAGCTAGCTAACAAACACTGCGGTCAAGTGATCCAACACTCGCAAAACTCGGTAAAGCCATCCTCTTCAGTTTCCTTATGAATTTGCGAATACACAACACTATACGGTATCGTGTGTTTTCTGGGAGGGAGACTGAGTTGGATGCTGTCATGCTCAGATAGAGACGACGGCTTCAAATCGTTACCAAGAAAACAACTTGAATCACACTTATTCAATCTTCCAGAATCAACATGATACCAAATGGTTGATTTCATTTTGGAGCATTATCAAGGCTGCAGTAGGTGGTGCGGTTTATCAAGGCTGCAGTAGGTGGTGCGGTTTATCAAGGCTGCAGTAGGTGGTGCGGGTTATCAAGGCTGCAGTAGGTGGTGCGGTTTATCAAGGCTGCAGTAGGTGGTGCGGTTTATCAAGGCTGCAGTAGGTGGTGCGGGTTATCAAGGCTGCAGTAGGTGGTGCGGTTTATCAAGGCTGCAGTAGGTGGTGCGGTTTATCAAGGCTCCAGTAGGTGGTGCGGTTTATCAAGGCTGCAGTAGGTGGTGCGGGTTATCAAGGCTGCAGTAGGTGGTGCGGTTTATCAAGGCTGCAGTAGGTGGTGCGGTTTATCAAGGCTGCAGTAGGTGGTGCGGTTTATCAAGGCTGCAGTAGGTGGTGCGGTTTATCAAGGCTGCAGTAGGTGGTGCGGGTTATCAAGGCTGCAGTGGCTGGTGCGGGTTATCAAGGCTGCAGTAGGTGGTGCGGTTTATCAAGGCTGCAGTAGGTGGTGCGGGTTATCAAGGCTGCAGTAGGTGGTGCGGTTTATCAAGGCTGCAGTAGGTGGTGCGGTTTATCAAGGCTGCAGTAGGTGGTGCGGTTTATCAAGGCTGCAGTAGGTGGTGCGGGTTATCAAGGCTGCAGTAGGTGGTGCGGTTTATCAAATGTTACATTGTTAAAGATGTGTTTACAGTCATGACATTACCAACACACACACAGCAAGATGTCAGCTTGATATACGTTTTAGTAGATCAATAATCCAGTGTGATGACCATGACATACCATACCCATCATGACATCTTAAAGATGTGTTGTGACACATGTACCACTTGTAGATGTGTAATCCACTGTCATTAACATTGTAAAGTATAACATGCCCATATTACGCCAGCTACAACATTGGAAAAACACTGGTTTACAGTATATTACAGTGAACTTTGAGTTATTTCAATTCAAATTGAACAGAGTAAAAATGGATGGTAAACATGTCTGCCACTAGTAGGTTAAGTGTACCCATTATGGCCAACAAAATATCAGTTTAAACATCTCTAACATATAGTGCCTTAACTTTTGTAAGAAAAGTGGATATAAAATTAAAGAATAATCTCTAATATGAAGATCTATGACTTTACTTACAGATATTTGATCAAATGTGAAAAATCCAGACTGGGCTTAATGGGTACCGAGTGTTCCAAATAAGCCCACCTCTTAAATAAGACATTTTTATTCATTTTCAAATGTTCAAAATTGACAAACTAACATTTCTTAAGTAAAATTATTATATTAATCTCCTGTAAAATGAAAAATAAACTGATTATTGCCATCAGGGCCTTAAATTAAACACCAGCCTACTTCACTGCCAAGTGTAAGAGCAGACCTTCAATTCTAGCCCTTCGGCTGCTGCCATAGAAGTGCCCATCCAAGAAGGCTCAACGTCATTGGCCACAGATAAAATGATGTCAAATCCCATATCTACAGTAGCTTTGATTGGACATCATACTTTCACAATCTTAGCTAGCAGTAATCATCATGAATCAAGTCGACAATCTACTGGCAAATCCTTTTTAATCCTTGTCATATGAAGAGAAATTATAGATAAAACGTATCGGTGCTCATCGGACATAAACATTACACAAGTTGGAAATCGCAAATTCAACAAGTGGTTTGGGAGGAATCAGTGACAGTGGCTGTGTGGTCTCAAAACTGGGATTAAGGGGCTCTTTTCCAAGTTTAAATGGAAAAACATTCAACATTGGCCATGCTGTCAATGAAGCACTCAAAACAACTGTTAACTCTGAGGACCGCCTCACCACCTTCCTGTTCAGCTGAGCCGAGCACAACAATGTGAGTCCAGAATGTCTTGTATGCTGCTGCATAAATGATGTAATATGCCAGGGAGATATGTACACTGTAGCTAAGAAAGTAATACTAAGTGTATGTTGTGTATTAAGATGTTAGTAGCACATGTGCCTTACATTAGAGAAATGTAATCATCGAATATTGTAAGAGCTTTCATTGTCTGCTTATTAGCCCCCTTTATTTATCCTACGGTTCTGACTTGGTGTACAGGGAGAGCACTGTAAGAACAGCCCATGTTCTGAATTCTGTCGCTGTACATTTCAATAGTGCTAAACAAATAGTTATTGACTAATGTTGCTTCCGTCCTAGCTCAGTCATTGTCTTAATTTAAACTACGGATTGCCTCTTATCTGCTTGTCGTCCCCTTATGCCATAGTTTGTACATCTCAACAGTCAGTAGAAACCACATTTGTTTAAGCAAGTCAGCCATATCAGCTATGTTGTTTTTAAAAGGCAGTAAATGAGGCTGAATGAACTGTTTCACTGCCAGACAAGGCTCTGCTGATAGCCAGGTGTAGCAGTGGTAAGATGTTGGGACTCTGCTGTTGGGACAGCTTTATGTAGACCCTAACAGATTGTGGGCACCGTTTGTCACCGTTATAATGCAATGAATGTATTGTTTAGTGTTGTGTAGAGTAGTGGCTTTGCTCGCATGCCACATTTGTTGTTGTTTTTTCACCAAGATGTACATGCTAAAATCGCCAATGGTCCTCCCTCATCTTAAACGGCACCGACAGCCACAATAGTTAATCAAATGCCTGTCCAACTGATCCGTTCTGGCGCCGGCCCTGGCCCTGCCCACTTACTATCTAGTGATCAGGCTGCCTGGTTGAAATGAACGATTCACAAATCACATATTTGACATTGTCTTGATGACGAATAATGTGATCAGTCACAACACAGCGTCTTGAAGATAGCTAGCTAAACAAATGTGCATGCTAACAATGATTGCTAGCTACCCTAGGTTGAAGATGAAAACCTAGGCAACTTCAACGTCAACCTACTATAGCTAACGTTAGCTAGATAACATGGCTAAACCGTCTCTAATGTCCTGAAGACTAGCTATTATGTACATAGAATCGTTATAGGATGTTTTAATGTTTGATCTTACTTTGGAACGGGACTTTGAAACGTTGACTACCGACGATACTAACAACAACTAACTAGCTAGCGTAACCCCGAACTACCTCCTTTCCCAGAACGACGTCACAGATAGAACAATGAGCCAGATATTTCCCCGGATATATAAGTGTGAAGCATCCGGTTGGCGTTTCTTCTCACTACCAAATATGGTGATGAGAGGATGCCCAGTGGACGGCAGTGGGAGAAGATAGATTTTGTACTACATCATGCAAACTTTCACATCGATGAAACATTTGATCTCAATACAGTTTTTTGTTCCCAAAACTATCACATTTTTGTAGATTTTACCCTTTGCCAAAGTAACAAAAAGCACGAATTTGTTCCCACTTTAAAGGACAGGCTGTGGTCCATCTTGAGTTAGTTATAACAAAATATTTGACAAAATCTTCTTCTATGGTATTACGGCGGTCCGCAAACATACGTTATAGGTGCATGCCACCACCTACTGAGTTGGCTGTGTATCAACCTACTGTTCTCTATTATGAATTAATAACACATTTTATAAATAATTTGCCCTACCAACTAACTCTACACCCATTAAAACCTCACCACTATCCCACTACTTTGACCATATCTGATCCTACACCAGGGCAGCAGCCTGGGAGGACGGGACACTATCATTCAAAACACCTTGTAACTCTTCTGCATTAAATCTCATACACCCAAGTACTTGTCTGCAGCTGGCACCACAACATCTATTTTCCTGGTAACCTCAAACTGTCTTTTTCTCACCGTACACCTCTGAACTCCACCACCATGGGTACCCCTTGCAGTTAACGCGCATACAACTTCTTCCCACCGATACTACACGCTCCTTTGTCTCATGCCCTCCGGCACACTTCTCACATCTAGGAATCTCCCTCCTACACACTTCAGCTCCATGACCATAAGCTTGACACCTAAAACACCGTAATGGATTCAGGACAAAAGCTCTCACGGGATAACTGACACATCCTAACTTGACTTTGTCGGGTAAAAACTGCATCAAAACTCAACAGGACAGACAGTATCTTCTGTTTCACCATTCTGTCCACCGGGTCTGCGTCGCACCAAACGGCAGGCATGGCATACACTGGGAATCTTCTATTTCAATTGCTCCTCCTCAACACTTAATGCCACCCCAGTTATCACTCTTTTCAATGGCACCCTGCTCCGGAGAGCAAAGAAATTCACAGCTCTTGTCCCTAGAAACGTGGTTTGGAGCGCCTGATCCCTCTGGATGGAAGAAACGCAAGAAATCACCAACAGTCCACTTCGAGTTACTTTCAATGACTCAACAGTCCCCAACCTCTTCTCCACTCAACCAGAACAAGGTCAAGTGTGGCTCAGTTGGTAGAGCATGGCGTTTGCAACGTCAGGGTTGTGGGTTCGATTCCCACTGGAGGACCAGTACATAAAAATAAATAAATAAATAAATATGAAATGTATGCATTCACTACTGTAAGTCGCTCTGGATAAGAGCGTCTGCTAAATGACTAAAATGTCTATGATCTTTTTCCGGCAGACTAGAATTTCCGGTAGACTAGTCGCTTTTTTGGCTTAGTTTTGCATTTATCAAAACAAAAAGGGAAACGGGAAAAAGACTATTTGCACCACCGACCCTAAACACTAAAACCAAAAGTCATGAAACACCTTATCTTACTACTCCTGGGAGGACGGTACTCTTTCTTTCAACACCCCCTGCAACGTGTCGGGTAAAACTCTTTGGCCGAAAAAAATATTTCACTCCAAATAACTTTTCTGCTGCTACTACTTTTATCTTCTGTGACTTCCTTTCCATCCGTGCAGTACAGTTAATTACCATAGCAACGAACATCAACAAACCAACCGTACTAAACACAAACTGTTTGGGTCACTCAGTGGTGGCCTACTACTAGTATTTTGTCATGATCCTTCACTCTTTGCCCATCATCCTCTACTTCTATGATCCTCTATGAACCTTCACTGCCTCAGCATACAAAACTTTTTTTGCCCCATTCGAACTCTGTCAGTCTCAACCGGTATCTCTCTCGCACGGCACTTCGGATCCCCAGCTGCATGGCCGCCCCCACAGTTGACACTGCTTTCTTTATCCCAACTATACACTCCCTCTGACTATGCCCCCCTGCACATTTCTCACAGCGTGGGATCTCCCTTCTACACACTGGTTGCAACACGTCCGAATCCTTGACACCTCAAACACCGTAGCGGGTTCGGAACAAAGGCCCTCACAGAATAGCAAATATAACCTAATCTGACCTTATCAGGTAGAAACTCTGTGTCAAAGCTCAACAAGACAGACAGGGTATTCTCAGTCTCGCCATTGCCACCGGGTCTGTGTCTTACCAAACGGTGGGTTTAACAAACACCAGGAATATGTTTAATTTGATCCACCTCTACACTACCCCACTGATCATCTCTGAGTGGTGCCCTACTCCGTAGAGCAAATCAAAACACGTGAAACGAAGCGTCCGCTTCCTCTGAGCGGAGGATGCACGCAAAAAAATCTCAACAATTCTCGAAACGTTCACAGATGTAACCATTCCCAGTTTGTCCTTTACCCAGCCCGACACATTATGGGGGTCGGCCAAAAAGCAGAAATCCACTCTTTCCAAAAATCTCCACTACTCCTGTCGCTGCTGGTCGGCACACTTCATCCTGGTCTGGCTCAACATCAGAGCGCTCAGCATAGCCAACTGACTCAATTTCAAGATCTTCAAAGTTCTCAAGAGAGCATGAAGAGCTACACGTAAGTTTACTTGGTTTGTATTCAGGAGATGTAGGTATGTACTCGAGACAAAGGTGGTAAACAGGAGACAAAGGTCTGATCTTTTTGCCATTCTTTCGCCTTCACTTCACTGTCATCGTGAGAATACTCATCTATGTACTCAAGACAGACAAGGCTGCGATAGATGCATACATTGCGCAACTGCACTAAATCATTATTTTGCTGCCTACGTTCATGTACCCATTGATTCTTGAAGAATATAACTTAGAAATTATTCACAAGCTTAGATAAACTCTTACCCCATCAAAACCCAAAATATTAAACAAAGCTTGTTTTACTCCAGTGTTGATAAATAAAATGTAAACCAACACTACATAGCTTCAAAACTATCATGGATGCATGTTCAGTCCTGCATCCATAGCTCTGTCTAGGAATTTGAGAGTGGTTACACGCAGCAATTTACATAAATGCTTTATGTTTTCTACTGCTGATTGCCATTTTAAGAATATGATCTTATATCTTCATACATTTTTGTTTGGAAACAATGGTCAGCTCAGATAATACGTGAAGCACCTTGATCAAGGTTCCGCTATTTGAAGAAAGCAACTTCTTCTTTAATATGTATTGGCGGAAAGGTGCATGCAGTGCCACCTACAGTACTGGAGTGTGAGGCCAGTCATGGCAGGAAAGCAACTTCTTTACTCAAGCTGTTTAAATTACAGGTCGCCACCTTCTGGTTCAACGAAGCTACTACACCCACTGCATTCAACTTCACTGACATCTCTTCAAGTAGGTTAGGTGGTGATATTTTATACAAACCAGTATCCTGAATGATGCCTGAACCCTGTACTAAGAAACATAAAAAAAAAAAGCAGTAACGTAAATTACTTTTTTATTTACCTTCAGTTTTACATCCTGTTAGTATAGGTCAACATAACTTAATGACAGTGAATAATTAAATCCATAATGACAGAAAATGCAGTGTACACAAAGCTGCATACAGTGTTTCAACTTATGTAAATTATATACACACACACACACACACACACACACTTGGAGTAGGGTTTAAAAATTAAATAAACAAAAAAAATGCCAGGTTTTCCAGAAATCCTGGTTGGAGGATTCCGGATGTTCTTCTTATTGCCCCACGATTCCAGGATTTTCTAACCAGGATTTCCAGCAAACCTGGGGAAAGTTAGTTGAATTGTACAACACTAGCTGGGAGTCTGTGATAGTCTGCTGATGTGTGTTGACCCTTTCCACATTTATGAGACCTTGGGACACTGGATTTGATAAAGGAGAGATTGATGTGACCACCATGGGAAGAAGACCCCAGAGGCCCTTGGAGCTCCATGGCTGGGGGTGGAGGACTGGCGGTGGAAGGGGGTCTGGGAGAGAAGGGTGGCCTGGGGGGGGTAGAAAAATCTGGGGCTGGAGTGAACCTGTGTGTGTACATAGTAAAGTTCATGTATAGAATTTCAGGGCAGGCTGTCGTTTATAGAAGGTATACACTGAGTATACAAAACATTAGGAACACCTTCCTAATATGGAGTTATTGACTCAGAACAGCCTCAGTGTTGGAAGCGTTCCACAGGGATGCTGGCCCATGTTGACTCCACTCCAATGCTTCCTACAGTTACGTCAAGTTGGCTGGATGTCCTTTGGGTGGTGGACCATTCTTGATACACAGGAAACTGTTGAGCGTGAAAAACCCAGCAGCGTTGCAGTTCTTGACACAACCCGGTGTCTTAAATCTTTTGTCTTGGCCATTCACCCTCTGAATGGCACACACACACACGTTTCAAGGCTTCAAAATCCATCTTCGACCTTCCCTTCATCTACACTGATTGAAGTGGATTTAACAAGTGACATCAATAAGGGATCATAGCTTTCACCTGGATTCACCTGGTCAGTCTATGTCATGGAAAGAGCAGGTGTTCTTAATGTGTGTTTGTCCTGAACTTTGTTGATGTTTTTATATAATGTGAGCGGTCAGGTGAGTAAGGCTTCTCATGTATTTACCTGTAAACCAGGTTCTGCCTCTCCTGACAGGTGAAATCCCTTCAGATCATGGACACACCACACAGCATGACACTGCAACTATATTACGAAGTAACACATTGCTAACTAGTTATTATTTAAATACAGATTTCAACTTTGTTGTTACCTTGTTACTGAGTAATGTAATAGTATTACTGTAACCCCGTGTTACTAATGTGTTTCCCCAACACTGGTGAAATAACATCAATAAGCAAATAAAACGTTCCCAAGAGGAGAGAGGTTGACTTTCGATAATAGAAGTGTGGTGAAGAAAGAATTGATTTCTGGAGATAGAAACTGAATACATTTCTGGAGAAATAGAGACTTTAATTTAAATGTGACCCTCATGTCATATTTCATACGCTTTGGTACATTTTTTATATGACAATGTACATCAGGTTGGAAAAAAATATATATATAAATCAAATAAACTCAGTCAATATTGTTAGATGCCCAGCTTGGCAACATCATTATAAAAGGTCAGTTTGGGGCAACATCTTCTGATGTTCTTTTAGGCATTTAAAACTCTTCCCACACTAACAGCAGTGGAAAAGCTTCTCATCTGGTGCATCTTCAGAGTTGTTAAATGCCTGAAACTCTTCCCACACTGAGAGCAGTGGTAAGGCTTCTCTCCGCTGTGTGTTAGCTGGTGTCTCTTTAGGTCTGCTGTCTGACTGCAGCTCTTCCCACATTGAGAGCAGTGGTAAGGCTTCTCTCCGGTGTGAGTTCGCTGATGTCTCGTTAGGTGTGCTGGCCGACTGAAACCCTTCCCACATTGAGAGCAGTTGTAAAGCTTCTCTCCTGTGTGAGTTAGCTGGTGTTTCTTCAGGTGTGCTGTCTGACTGAAGCTCCTCCCACACTGAGAGCAGTGATAAGGCTTCTCCTCTGTGTGAGTTAGCTGGTGTGTCTTTAGAGCTCGTGCCCAACCAAACCGCTTCCCACACTGAGGGCAGTGGTATGGTTTCTCTCCTGAGTGAGTTCGCTGGTGTTGCTTCAGGTCTCCTGCCTGACTGAAGCTCTTCCCACACTGAGAGCAGTGGTAAGGCTGCTCACCTGTGTGAGTTATCTGGTGTTTCTTTAGGAAATATAAACTGGTGAAGTTATCCCCACATTGAGAGCAGTGATAAGGCTTCTCTTCTGTGTGAGTAATCTGGTGTGTCTTCAGAGATCCTGCCCGACCAAAGCTCTTCCCACACTGAGAGCAGTGGTAAGGCTTCTCTCCTGTGTGAGTTCGCTGGTGTGTCTTCAGGTGCCCTGCCTGACTGAAGCGCTTATCACACTGAGAGCAGTGGTAAGGCTTCTCTCCCATGTGTATTATCCTCTGGTGTCGCTTTAGATGTGCTAAATTACTGACGCTCGTCCCACATTGAGAGCAGTGGTAAGGCTTCTCTCCCGTGTGAGTTTTCTGGTGCGTCATTAGTTTGCTTGGTGTCGGAAAGCTCTTCCCACATTGATCACACGGGTAAGTCTTCTTTATTCTGTGAGTCTGTTGGTGTGATTTGAGCTGAGTTGGGCAAATAAAACTGCCTCTGCAATCTGAACAGGGGTGGGGCCTACAAGTGTGTCTTCTCAACTCCTCTGGCTCATAGAAACTAGTGAAGCAGTCCATGCAGTGGTGTTTCTGTCTTGAGTTCCTCTGTCTGTGTTGTTTATGGTTTCCTGATGCTGTGGAACTGGGCTCACTGTCTGAACCTGGGTTGGAGATCTCTCCTGTGGGAATATGGACATACAGTAGCTAGTTAAAGTCTACACACCTCTTGCATAGTCTACACATTTTGCTGCCTTAAAACTAAGACTAACTTTGCACATCTCTTAGGGCAACATGTATCCATTGACGGTTTTCCTCTAACTTTTACCTGAGCTTCGCTCCTTCAATATTTATTTTGATCCTGACAAACTATCCTGTCTCTGCCAGTGACAAGCATACCCATAACAGGATCCTGACACCACAATATTTAAAGATACAGACACACGTCGGTAAATAAGTTGCACAGTGGGTTAGTGGTATACTGCTACCACAATCTCTGTCTAGAAACTGAGCTCACTTTAACAATAATAGCTGTGGGAAGTGAGCTGTCAATAATAGTTTTGGAATCCCCTGCTTACCTGGATCAGTGATACCATCTACTTCCTCTAGATCTGGAGCAGACACATCTCTGTTCTCTTCTTTGATTGGACTCTCCTCCTCTTTGACTCCGCTCTCCTTCAGCTCCTCTTTGAGTGGTCTTTCCTCCGTCGCCTCTGTGATGGCTCTCTCCTCCTCCTTTTCTTCCTCTTTGGCTGCTCTCTCCTCCTCCTTTTCTTCCTCTTTGACTGCTCTCTCCTCCTCCTTTTCTTCCTCTTTGACTGCTCTCTCCTCTGCCTCCTCTTTGACTGCTCTCTCCTCCGCCTCCTCTTTAACAATCACATTGAGTTCCAGTGGTTGACTGCAGTCCTCCAGCTTCACTGAGACCATCTCTGGACCCTGCTTTGAGGTTCTCTGGGCTGGAACACCACAGCCAGAACCTGGGGACTCTGTGGACTTGGGTTCAGACATGGAAGGCTACAGATGGATTCAAAAGAGGCACAAAAAGAAGAAGTGAAAGGTGAGTTTCACAAACAGGGTGAGTTTCACTAGAATAGCTTTGCTAATAAAAAGGATAGATAGACCATGCATGCAAAATATTTCATCTTCTAGGATTCTGCTAAGAAAATGTAGCTAGCTAGCTAACATTGATGTGGCGATGGCAACGAAAACATTAGCAAGCTAACCATTTTTTTTTTAGCTTTATTGGGTTAACTGCAGCTTACTGATTAATTTTACTATCACCTTTCTCACTAGGGTGGGATGTGATCTAGCTAGATAGCTAAATTACAAGCACGAAGTTAGTTTAAAGCTGAACCAAAATTGAATTTGTTTTGTAATCACACTGGACAAATGGCTAAGTAAATGATTACTAAAATTTAAGTTAGGTAACTAAGGTTGGCTAGCTAGCTAACACACGGCCTAGCTAGCTAGCCATGCTAACTTACTAAGGTTAGCTAGTGATTAGTGTTGCCTGATTGAGATGAACAATTCACACATCACATATTTGACATTATTGACTTGATAACAAATAATGTGATCATTCACAATTAGCATTAGCGTAGAGGTTGAAGATGACAACCTAGTAGTAACCTAGTTAGCACCTAGTAGCTAGCTAGCTAACTTTGTTAGACCTGTGGCCTAGCTTTTTGTCGAGACATGTTGATTGGATGTACGTCGACAAATAATCTGACTACTAAAATTTTTTATAAGTACATAGAATGTTATAAATTATGAAGTTAAATCTACATAATGATTTGCAAGCAAGGAGAGCGAGAGAAGGAGTTCTGGGAGGTGGGACAGGTTTCTTTTAACCAATCAGATGAAGTTTCATAGACCAGCATACTCTACAATGGTTGGTTGGTGACAGCTCACATGGGCCATGTTGTCTGGGGAAACCACCTGTCAATCACGACGTGCGTTACCAGGTTACCACTAAGACTGATTGCACAATGTCCACCTGTTAGCTGTGATGGCGGGTAAGTATATAGGTCTTTCTTTTATGGATAGTGTTACGTTTCCCAGCAAGAAACCAAAAATTAACGCTCAAACAGAAGGGGAAACTAACAAAAAGTCACTGACAACAACCAAAATGAAACAGGAGGGGTTCTGAAAGACACATGGGGGTGTCCACTGAAAGTTGACTATCAACAACTGGGACCAAAAAGACACCCACTAAATCTGCCCAAGAAGAGGTAAACAAAATAAAACCCTGAAAGAACCGAAAGACGTGGAGCAAAAAGTAAACAGGGAAATGAAAAAAAAAAAATAATAATTATATATATATATATATATATATATATATATATATATATATATTATCAAGTAAACTAAAATATGTTAACCCTCCACATCGCTGAAAGCAACTGGAGTACTTGGCCAGCCACTATTAAATATCACCTGGGCCAGCACAGGTGATACACCTTCTGACTAATGAGATGACAAGCCAGCACAGGTGTAACACATACTGACTAACGAGGTGAAACCAATTGGTGCGCCTAACGTGGCCAATAGTGCAATCACCGGAAAACAAACTCGATCTATGATCGAGACTATCCTACCAACGGGACATTAACTGTAATATCTTGTGTTTTATCGAGTCGTGGCTGAACGACGACACGGATAAAATAGAGCTGGCTGGCTTCTTTGTGTTTCGGCAGGACAGAGCAGCTACGTCTGGTAAGACGAGGGGCGGGGGGTGTGTCCATTTGTCAATAACTGCTGGTGCGCAATGTCTAATATTAAAGTATTGAGGTATTGCTCGCCTGAGGTAGAGTACCTCATGATAAGTTGTAGACCACACTAACTACCAAGAGAGTTCTCATCTGTATTATTCGTAGCCGTCTATTTACTACCACAGACTGATGCTGGTACTAGGACCTCACTCAACGAGCTGTATAAGGACATATTCAAACAAGAAAATGCTCATCCAGAAGTGGTGCTCCTAGTGGTCGGGGACTTTAATGCAGACAAACTAAAATCCATTGTACCTCATTTCTACCAGGATGTCACATGTGCAACCAGAAGGGGGAAAATTTTTTAATAATAACAACTCTGGACCACCTTTACTCCACACAGAGATGCATACAAAGCTCTCCCTCGCCCTCCATTTGGCAAATCTGACCATAATTCCAAACTAAAGCAGGAAGTACCAGTGACTTGCTCAATAACCGATGTGGTCTGATGAGGCAGATGCAACGCTACGGGACTGTTTTGCTAGCACAGACTGGAATATGTTTCGCGATTCATCCAATGGTATTGAGGATTATACCACCTCATTGATGAAGCCAGTGACTAACTGCATTGACGATGTCATCCCCACAGTGACCGTACGTACATATCCCAACCAGAAGTCATGGATTACAGGCGACAGCCGCACCAAGCTAAAGGCTAGAGCTGCCGCTTTCAAGGAGTGGACACTATTCCGGGCGCTTATAAGAAATCCCGCTATGCCCTCAGATGACCCATCAAACAGGCAAAGCGTCGATACAGGACTAAGATCCAATCGTACTACACTGGCTCCGACTCTCACTGGATGTGGCAGGGCTTGTAAACTATTACTGACTACAAAGGGAAACTCAGCCGCGAGCTGCCCAGTGACGCGAGCCTACCAGACAAGCTTAATGCCTTTTATGCTCGCTTCGAGGCAAGCAACACCGATGCATCCATGAGAGCACCAGCTGTTCTGGACTACTGTGTGATCACGCTCTCCATAGCCGATGTGAGCAAGACCTTTAAACAGGTTAACATTCACAAGGCCGGGGGGCCTGATGGATTACCAGGGCGTGTACTAAAAGCATGCACGGACCAACTAGCAAGTGTCTTCACTGACATTTTCAACCTCTCCCTGACCTAGTCTGTAATACCAACATGTTTCAAGCAGACCACCATAGTCCCTGTGCCCAAGAATGCGAAGGTAACCTGGCTAAATGATTACCGCCCCGTAGCACTCATGTCGGTAGCCATGAAGTGCTTTGAAATTCTGGTCATGGCTCACAACACCATCATCCCGGAAACCCTAGACCCACTCCAATTCGCATACCACCCCAACAGATCCACAGACGACGCAATCTCAATTGCACCCCACACTGCCCTTTCCCACCTGGACAAAAGGAACACCTATGTGAGAATGCTGTTCATTGACTACAGCTCAGCGGTCAACACCATAGTGCCCATGAAGCTAAGGACCCTGGGACTAAACACCTCCCTCTGCAACTGGATCCTGGACTGCCTGACGGGCCGCCCCCAGGTGGTAAGGGTAAGCAACAACACGTCTGCCACGCTAATCCTCAACACCGGGGCCCCTCAGGGGTGTGTGCTTAGTCCCCTCCTGTACTCCGTTCACCCACAACTGCATGGCCAAGCATGACTCCAACACCATCATTAAGTTTGCTGACAACACAACAGTGGTAGGCCTGATCACCGACAACGATGAGACAGCCTATAGGGAGGAGGTCAGAGACCTGGCAGTGTGGTGCCAGGACAGCAACCTCTCCCTGAATGTGAGCAAGACAACGGAGCTGATCGGGGCCTACAGGAAAAGGAGGGCCGAACAGGCAACAGAGCTGCCTGTTCGGGGCTGTAGTGGAGTGGGTTCGAGAGCTTCAAGGTCCTTGGTGTCCACATCACAGACAAACTCATGGTCCAAACACACCAAGACAGTCGCGAAGAGGGCATGACAACACCTTTTCCTGTTAGGAGACTGAAAAGATTTGGCATGGGTCCCCAGATCCTCAAAGTTCTACAGCTGCACCATCCAGAGCATCCTGACGGGTTGCATCACCGCCTGGTATGGCAACTGCTCGGCATCTGACCGTAAGGCACTACAGAGGGTAGTACGTATGGCCAAATACATCACTGGGGCCAAGCTTCCTGCCATCCAGGACCTATACACACTAGGTGGTGTCAGAGGAAGGCCCCAAAAATTGTCAAAGACTCCTGTCACCCAAGTCATAGACTGTGCCCTCTGCTACCACGTGGCAAGCGTTACCAGAGCCCACGTCTGGGTCCAAAAGGCTCCTGTTGTATTCGGCGCATGTGACAAATACAATTTGATTTAGACGAAAACCTCATCTGATTGGTTAGAAGCAACAGGTCCCAACTCCCAGAGATCCTGTCATCTCTGTCCTTGCAAATCACAGTTTGCATATCAACAAACATTGTTGTCACGGGATGGCGCTAAAGCGCTGCCAAAAGTCTGAGCGAGCGAAATTGACATGCGCAGGTCCATTTCGTACAGATGCAATTATTACCTTCCAAGTTTTCGAACGCGATTACAACGACAAAAGTGTTTTTTATTCACAACTCAGTTACATGTCTGAGAATGTGTTTACAACTACAAATCTATTCTACACACTCAAATCATTGTCAATGATTTAATGCTGTTAATGGGTGAAAGGAGATTGAATTCTTACGGCTAGAAGACACCCAAGTGCGGGTACATTATTTATTTGAAATACTACAACAATTACAGGGTAGACTAGTCTGCCGATATTGACAAACTGATCAATAAAAACGATGTTGTCTGATCCATATAAATCGGCCTACGAAATGAGACAAATACAATATGACATCCATCTAACCTGGAGGAGGACATTTTTGTCAAAAAAAAAAACAAGTGGCACACTCCCCTTACACAAATGTAACATGGTAGTACAATGAAAATAATACCATGGTACCATGTATTTTTTTTGTGCAGTATCATGACAGGAAAATACCGTGGTACTGGTGCGCACTGTTATGACAACGTTTAAAATATGTTGTTTATCTGGCGCTGCTCCTCGGTTTACGAGAGAGAGAGAGTAGAGAGAGAGAGAGAGAGAGAGGAGGAGAGGAGAGAGAGAGAGAGAGAGAGAGGAGAGAGAGAGAGAGAGAGAGAGAGAGAGAGAGAGAGAGAGAGAGAGAGAGAGAGAGAGAGAGAGAGAGAGAGAGGAGAGAGAGAGAGAGAGAGAGAGAGAGAGAGAGAGAGAGGAGAGAGAGAGAGAGAGAGAGAGAGAGAGAGAGAGAGAGAGAGAGAGAGAGAGAGAGAGAGAGAGAGAGAGAGAGAGAGAGAGAGAGAGAGAGAGAGAGAGAGGAGAGAGAGAGAGAGAGAGAGAGAGAAGAGAGAGAGAGAGAGAGAGAGAGAGAGAGAGAGAGAGAGGAGAGAGAGGAGAGAGAGAGAGAGAGAGAGAGAGAGAGAGAGAGAGAGAGAGAGAGAGAGAGAGAGAGAGAGAGAGAGAGAGAGAGAGGAGAGAGAGAGAGAGAGAGAGAGAGAGAGAGAGAGAGAGAGAGAGAGAGAGAGAGAGAGAGAGAGAGAGAGAGAGAGAGAGAGAGAGAGAGAGAGAGAGACCCCTGTGAGCCGAAACAGGCCCGTGACTATAAATACTGTAAACATGTCAGGTCACCCAAACATCAGCAACACAACAGTTCTATTAATACATTAAGTAGTACCTCTTTTCACTGCAACTATGTCCCTTTTTATTTGTCTGTAACATCAAAGTAGGTCCAACAATGGTAGCCTGCCTCTGACTATCAGAAACTTGCCCATACAGGTATATAAATTCATCAATATAATACCAGCCAACCGCTTGGCCTTATGGGGTTTATTCATTTAATGTATTATACTGTCTTTGTACTATGGTAACACGCAATAAATAAAGATGGTACCATTTGATCAGTTTTGTTCATTACCATGGTTGAACGCATGTAGTTTAAAACCATGGTATTTCCATGGTCCACATGGTATAAATGATGCAATACCATGGCATTATTTAGGTGCATGGCAGTACTTCAAGGCTAAAACAATGGTGCATTTCCATGAATCAGAGTATACCATGATATAAGTCAAAGTACCATAGAAGTACCATGGTATGAATGAAAGTACCATGGTACATTTTTGTAAGTGTCACCGGGGATATGGCCGAGGTTCTCCGCTGGTGCCAATAAGATACTGTTCGCTCAATTAAGTTAAGAATTTTGATATCTAAAAGACGGATTGGAGTCTTTTCATTGTCATCCCTTTACAGCAACAGCCATTTGCTTTTCAAACAGTTTTTCCGCGATTGTATTTTTAAATATTGCGATATGACCGGCTGGGTCTCTGCTTTTCACTGACAGTCGCAACTTAACAATGATCTATTTTGGTATTTGAAGCGCGCGCTGCCCAAACTGCGGGCCCTTCCGATTGTTTTAGATCAGTCTACAATCGACAGGTGTTTTTTTTAAGCTAATGATCCTCTGTGGCCATATCATGCTTTCTAGTGTAGTAGCCTATTTTGAATTTCTGTATAGACAGGAGTAAGCTAATTAGGATATAATTGTCCATGTTAGTTAAAGCTTAGCTTCCCCTAGCCTTATGGACACGCCGCCTATGCCTTTTTAATGTGGCATAAACACAAGCAGTTATGAGGTTATCATCTGATTGTCAAACAAAGCACTTAACAAAGGCGCTCCTATAGGCTACCCGCGGACATTCGTTCAGTCACAATAATATCAGCATCCAAACCCCAATTTAATGAATGGAAAGAGATTCAGAACTACGTGTGGTGTATTGCAATTGTCACAAGGCCTACACTTGTAGCCTGAATTGCTGCATCTACTGTTGTCCACGCGCGCCTCGTACCCCCACTATATATTTTACCGGGACTCCGTACGGGACCGTTCCGCTTTACTTTCACCCCTGATTTAACTTCCTAATAAAGCCTAATCTTACCTTGGAATTTGACTTTGAGAAGTTGCTACCGATACTTGCTAGCCACTCTTCTTCGGTGGGGTTTAACGGCGTTCGGTATCCAATAAATGTTGCATTACCGCCACCTACTAGACTGGAGTAGAACTCCCTTATACTACGCTTAAATTATAATAATCGCCAAGTACCCTACACTCAAAGTTGAACTGCAGTTATACGCCAATATAACTGCAGTTACAATTCAAAATTACTGCAGTAAAAAAATATATATTTCGGACGCAGTATTTACAGCATACTGCAGTTATACTGCATTTGTTTCCATAAGGGGTCCTACCTCAGATCAACAACCTGAAAGGATGGGACACCACCACTTAACACACCCTGTAACTCTGATGTCAAGTCTCACACACCCAAATACCTCTCTGCAGCTGCAACCACAACCTCTATTTTCTGTGACTTACATTCCATCCCTGCAGTACAGTTGATAAATTGCTATAAATGCTAAAAATCCAATCTTACTGAAACATATCACTCTTCGGCCTATCCCTCTGGACTGGTACAGATCTACTACTCACACCCCTCTCCGGATCCCTCTCCTAGACCCATCTTCCTCTACTTCCTTCACTGCCTCAGCATATGACAACTTCTGCACTTCTCCAACCCTGGAAACCCCAACCTGCCTCTCTCTCACCGGACATTTCTCATCCCCAGCCCCATGGACACCCCTATTGCTGTTATGTTGTGTTTATAGCTACATGTTGTGAATGATTTAGTTGACTTTTTCTTCAAATATCGCTTAAACATGAAGCGTGACTGGACTAACTAGCTAGCTAACCACAGCAGCAGTTACCGTGGGGTGCGCGAGGATGGTACCCTTCCCCCGTTGATTATGCGGAGAGTCATTATTGTAACTTTTATAACGTTTTTACACCGGTCAGATTTCAATCATTCAGAAGACGCACTAATGCTGGAGTCCAAAGGCAGCAAACAGGGAGAAGCGGGCTGATAAATATGAGGTTTTGACTGATCGCTAACCCTACCATCCAGCTGCTGAACAGGACCGGTACGTTGGCCCTACATCCTTACAGTACACGAGGACGCACATACAGTGCAGTGGACACAGTGCTTGCTTTGTAAGTAAGCTAGGTGTGAATCTATCTTGTGATTAAAAACAGACTTATTGACGGCTATTTTACTGATTAAAAAGGTACTGATATATGGAAACCATTATTTCATCTAATTAAAAGTATCCCAATATACACAGGGGAACAGTCCATGATCTTTAGAGTATCCTGTGAGGCAGAACAAGGTGCCCTGTGGTCAGGAGGAGAGCAGCTTCAAGGTTTTGGGGGGAAACATTCCCCCAGATGAATCCAAAATGTAGCAGCCATTAAGACAGACAGGAGGAGGAGGCTGGTTCCCCTGCAGCTGGACAGCATGTGTCCAGCATGTGTCCAGCTGCAATCAAATCAGCTGGGCTAGGGAGGTCTGCCCTGTACTTAAGATTGAAGGTATTTGATAGCTGGTGTGTTTGGAAGGGGGAGGTCACCTGATAAATACCAGAGGTAATTCATTATATTTTTTAAAAGAAACTGAATTTTTAAACTGTATACAAAAGTAATAAAGTATTTGAGACACTAGTGATTTCTTGTATTTTTATGTTAAAGGAGCCAGAGACTCTGCCTATGGAGATGGACCTGCCTGTTGCGCCAACGCAAGCTTCAGTGACACTAGAGGTTTGGAACGTTAAATGACCTCGTCCACTTTTATCATCAATTTATTAAGTATAATATTAGTTATAGGATTCGTCTTGTAACTTAACAATCCAAATGGCTTTGTTTTTGTTACTGTCCCTGTATTGATTTTCAGTCTCTAGAGGAAATGTGGGAGATCCGGCGTCTCCAAGACGAGGCCTACCGTCTCTCTCTGGCTGCAGACCAGGAGAAAGTATAGAATATAGCTGAGTAAATCTGTTCAGATCACACATCGGCATTCCAACAGGAAACACTTCTGTTTTCATATACAGAACAGATTCATTCTTATTTTAGCCACGGGAGATGAAACGTTGTGGTTTTGAGGAGATAGAGAGCAGGCGGGGGAAGGTCAGGGATTTCACCAAGTTCATATCATCTGTGTATTATGTAAGGGCTAAACGCAGACGTCCTGTACATTACCTTGGAAATAATGGATGACGCAGCGGGACGAGACGGAGAGGAGTCCCTTTGCGGAGTTCATTTTTCCAAGGTAAAGTACAGAACAGAGGAGTTTATCCTGCTGATACCACAGTTGCCAAAGAAAACAATATGAAAGCACACATTTACCAGTAGAGATCCTGCTGCTGTGCTCTGGCTGGTAGCTCCCACCACCACCCCAGCCTCCGCCTGTTAGCACTGGTGTAAAGTACTTAAGGAAAAATACTTTAGAGTTACTACTTAAGTAGTTTTTTTGGGGGTATCTGTACTTTACATTTTTGAAAACATTTACTTCGCTACATTCCTAAAGAAAATGATGTACTTTCAACTCCATACATTTTCCCTGACACCTAAAAGTACTAGTTACATTATGAATGCTTAGCAAGTCAGGAAAATGGTCCAATGTATGCACTTATCAAGAGAACATCCCTGGTCATCCCTACTGCCTCTGATCTGGCAGACTCACTAAACAGAGAACATCCCTGGTCATCCCTACTGCCTCTGATCTGGCAGACTCACTAAACAGAGAACATCCCTGGTCATCCCTACTGCCTCTGATCTGGCAGACTCACTAAACAGAGAACATCCCTGGTCATCCCTACTGCCTCTGATCTGGCAGACTCACTAAACAGAGAACATCCCTGGTCATCCCTACTGCCTCTGATCTGGCAGACTCACTAAACACAAATGCATATTTTGTAAATTATGTCTGAGTGTTGGAGTGTACCCCTGGCTATCCATAAATTTTAAAAACAAGAAAATGGTGCCAGCTGTTATGCTTAATATAAGGAATTTGAAAGGATTTATACTTTTACTACTTAAATATATTTAGGACCAAATGCTTTGCCTTTTACTGGGTGACTTTCATTTGAATAACTTTCTATTGAAAAGGTATCTATACTTTAACTCTAGTATTTGTACAATTGGGTACTTTTTCCACCACTGCCTGTTAGGTTCTGTGTTCCTGCCGGGGGCGATTGGTATAGCTTACCGCGTTCACTGGCTGTTTGGCCGGGCGGCCAGCTCGAGGAAGAGTCTTGGTGGTTCCAAACTTCTTCCATTTTAGAATGATGGAGGCCACTGTGGTCTTGGGGACCTTCAATGCTGCAGAAATTCTTTGGTACCCTTCCCCAGATCTGTGCCTCGAAACAATCCTGTCTCGGAGCTCCACTGACAATTCCTTCGACCTCATGTTTGGTTTTTGCTCTGACATGCACTGTCAACTGTGGGACCTTATATAGACAGGTGTGTGCCTTTCCAAATCATGTCCAATCAATTGCATTTACCACAGGTGGACTCCAATCAAGATGTAGAAACATCTCAAGGATGATCAATGGAAACAGGATGCACCTGAGCTCAATTTCAAGTCTCATAGCAAAGGGTCTGAATACTTATGTGAATAAGGTATCTGTTTTTTATTTTTAATACATTTGCAAAAATGTCTAAACCTGTTTTTTGCTTTGTCATCATGGGGTTTTGTGATGTCATTATGGGGTTTTGTGTGTACATTGATGAGGATTTGTATTTATTTACTCCATTTTAGAATAAGGTTGTAACGTTACAAAATGTGGAAAAAGTCAAGGGGTCTGAATACTTTCCCAAATGTACTGTATAGTATTGGCTGTTAATGTTCACGTAATGACCATTAATCTGAAATTAAATTCAATATACAGACCATATTTATTATTTAACCTTTAAACAGGGAGTCACATTGAGATTAAAATCTATTTTACAAGAGAGCCCTGTACACATTACAACAAAAACAGAATAAAGCATACACATCTGTATAAAACAATAATTCAGCACAATAAACAAAAAATAAACATTTCATAAAAGCAATCACAACTACATAGAGGTCCTCAATCAATAATTTAAACAGCTTCAGTGGCACCAGCACCAGCAACCACTCCACAAATTTATTGTTAACAAATTATAGTTTTGGCAAGTCGGTTAGGACATCTACTTTGTGCATGACACAAGTAATTTTTCCAACAATTGTTTACAGAACATTTTTTCACATATAATTCACTGTATCACAATTCCAGTGGGTCAGAAGTTTACATACACTAAGTTGACTGTGCCTTTAAACAGCTTGAAAAATTCCAGAAAATGATGTCATGGCTTTAGAAGCTTCTGATAGGCTAATTGACATAATTTGAGTCAATTGGAGGTGTACCTGTGGATGTATTTCAAGGCCTACCTTCAAACTCAGTGCCTCTTTGCTTGACATCATGGAAAATCAAAAATCAGCCGACCTCAGAAAAGAATTGTACACCTCCACAAGTCTGGTTCATCCTTGGGAGCAATTTCCAAATGCCTGAAGGTACCACGTTCATCTGTACAAACAATAGTACGCCGTCATACCGCTCAGGAAGGAGACATGTTCCGTCTCCTAGAGATGAATGTACTTTGGTGCGAAAAGTACAAATCAATCCCAGAACAACAGCAAAGGAACTTGTGAAGATGCTGGAGCAAACAGGTACAAAAGTATCTATATCCACAGTAAAACAAGTCCTATATCGGCATAACTTGAAAGGCCGCTCTGCAAGGAAGAAGCCATTGCTCCAAAACCGCCATAAAAAAGCCAGACTACGGTTTGCAACTGCACATGGGGACAAAGATAGTACTTTTTGGAGAAATGTCCTCTGGTCTGATGAAACAAAAATAGAACTGTTTGGCCATAATGATCATCGTTATGTTTGGAGGAAAAAGGGGGAAGCTTGAAAGCCGAAGAACACCATCCCAACCATGAAGCACGGGCGTGGCAGTATCATGTTGTGGGGCTGCTTTGCTGCAGGAGGGACTGGTGCACTTCACAAAGTGAGACAGGAAAATGATGTGGATATATTGAAGCAACATCTCAAGACATCAGTCAGGAAGTTAGAGCTTGGTCACAAATGGGTCTTCCAAATGGACAATGACCCCAAGCATACTTCCAAAGTTGTGGCAAAATGGCTTAAGGACAACAAAGTCAAGGTATTGGAGTGGCCATCTCATCCAGCTGAGCATCTGACAGCAGAGAGTAGAACCTGATCAAATGGTTTCCCAGACTATAGGCATTGTCCCCCCCACTGCTGCTCTCTTATTATCTATGCATAGCCACTCTAATAACGCTACCTACATGTACATAATTACCTCGACACTGGTGCCCCCGAACATTGACTCTGTACCGGTACCCCCTGTATATAGCCTCGCTATTGTTATTTTTCTGCTCAGATAATCCGTGAAATGTCTTGAAAACTATTTTTAGCAGCACCTTCTTTTTTAAACTGTATTGGCAGATCGCAAAGCAACTTCTTTACAAGCTGTTTTTAATACGGGTCGATAGTTCCATCTTGTGGTTGAACGAAGAAGCTACTACAGCCATTGCATAAATCACTACTGTCTCTTCAAGTAGGTTAGGTGGTGATAAATTATACAAACAGGTATCCTGAATGATGCCTAAACTCTGTAGAAGCATGAAAACAAAGCAGTAACGTAAATTACCTTTTTATTTACCTTCAGTTTTACATCATGTTAGTATAGGTCAACACAACATCTCATAATTCTAATGTGAATAATCAAATCCATAATGACAGAGAAAATGCACAGTGTTACACAAAGCTGCATACAGTGTTTCAATTTGTGTAAATTATATATAGGCTAGGAGTAGGGCTTCAAAATTCTCAGATTTTCCAGAAATCCTGGTTGGAGGATTCCGGATTTTCTTCATAATGCCCCACGATTCCAAGAGTATCTAACCAGGATTTCCGGAAAACCTGAGAATTGGGGGAAAGTAACCAGAATTGTTACCAGAACTATCAACACAAGCTATTAACAACACACTATTAACAACACACTATTAACAACATGCTATTAACAACACAACACACTATTAACGACACTATTAACAACACACTATCAACACAAGCTATTAACAACACACTATTAACAACACACTATTAACAACACGCTATTAACAACACAACACGCTATTAACAACACAACACACTATTAACAACACGCTATTAACAACACAACACGCTATTAACAACACACTATTAACAACACAACACACTATTAACAACACAACACACTATTAACAACACGCTATTAACAACACGCTATTAACAACACACTATTAACAACACGCTATTAACAACACGCTATTAACAACACACTATTAACAACACACTATTAACAACACAACACACTATTAACAACACAACACACTATTAACAACACGCTATTAACAACACAACACGCTATTAACAACACACTATTTTAACAACACAACACACTATTAACAACACGCTATTAACAACACGCTATTAACAACACACTATTAACAACACGCTATTAACAACACACTATTAACAACACAACACGATATTAACAACACACTATTAACAACACGCTATTAACAACACACTATTAACAACACAACACACTATTAACAACACACTATTAACAACACAACACGCTATTAACAACACACTATTAACAACACAGAACACTATTAGCAACACACTATTAACAACACCATTAACAACACGCTATTAACAACACACTATTAACAACACGCTACTAACAACACAACACACTTAACAACACAACACGCTATTAACAACACACTATTAACAACACAACACACTATTAACAACACACTATTAACAACACGCTATTAACAACACAACACACTATTAACAACACAACACGCTATTAACAACACAACACGCTATTAACAACACACTTTTAACAACACAACACACTATTAACAACACACTATTAACAACACACTATTAACAACACGCTATTAACAACACAACACACTATTAACAACACAACACACTATTAACAACACACTATTAACAACACACTATTAACAACACAACACACTATTAACAACACACTATTAACAACACACTATTAACAACACATTATTAACAACACACTATTAAAAACACACTATTAA
The DNA here is from genome assembly GCF_901001165.1 of Salmo trutta. Taxonomy (NCBI): domain Eukaryota; kingdom Metazoa; phylum Chordata; class Actinopteri; order Salmoniformes; family Salmonidae; genus Salmo; species Salmo trutta. The sequence goes on along the minus strand of NC_042970.1, from coordinate 82,565,763 downwards.
CAACACAACACGCTATTAACAACACACTATTAACAACACAACAAGCTATTAACAACAAGCTATTAACAACACACTATTAACAACCCGCTATTAACAACACGCTATTAACAACACACTATTAACAACACACTATTAACAACACAACACACTATTAACAACACAACACACTATTAACAACACACTATTAACAACACAACACACTATTAACAACACAACACAGTATTAACAACACACTATTAACAACACAACACGCTATTAACAACACACTATTAACAACACAACACACCATTAACAACACACTATTAACAACACGCTATTAACAACACACTATTAACAACACAACACGCTATCAACAACACACTATCAACAACACACTATCAACAACGCACTATTAACAACACAACACACTATTAACAACACATTATTAACAACACGCTATTAACAACACAACACACTATTAACAACACAACACGCTATTAACAACACAACACGCTATTAACAACACACTTTTAACAACACAACACACTATTAACAACACACTATTAACAACACGCTATTAACAACACGCTATTAACAACACAACACACTATTAACAACACAACACGCTATTAACAACACACTTTTAACAACACAACACACTATTAACAACACACTATTAACAACACACTATTAACAACACGCTATGAACAACATGCTATTAACAACACAACACACTATTAACAACACACTATTAACAACACACTATTAACAACACACTATTAACAACACAACACACTATTAACAACACACTATTAACAACACACTATTAACAACACATTATTAACAACACACTATTAAAAACACACTATTAACAACACAACACGCTATTAACAACACACTATTAACAACACAACAAGCTATTAACAACAAGCTATTAACAAAACACTATTAACAACCCGCTATTAACAACACGCTATTAACAACACACTATTAACAACACACTATTAACAACACAACACACTATTAACAACACAACACACTATTAACAACACACTATTAACAACACACTATTAACAACACAACACACTATTAACAACACAACACACTATTAACAACACACTATTAACAACACAACACGCTATTAACAACACACTATTAACAACACAACACACCATTAACAACACACTGTTAACAACACGCTATTAACAACACACTATTAACAACACAACACGCTATCAACAACACACTATCAACAACACACTATCAACAACGCACTATTAACAACACAACACACTATTAACAACACACTATTAACAACACACTATTAAGAACACAACACACTATTGCAACTGTTGTGTTGAGTTGAGTTGTATTCACTAACAGTGTTATGTTGAGTTGAGTTGCATTCACTAACAGTGTTGTGTTGTGGTGTAGATGTGTTTGTCTACCTGTTGTGCAGCCTTGTTGGCCAGTGTTGTAAACTCCTGTAACTCCCTTCAGCCCGTCTCTGTCTCAGTCTCTGTCTCTGTCTCTGTCTCTGTCTCTGTCTCTGTCTCTGTTTCTGTCTCTGCCTCTGCCTCTGTCTCTGTCTCTGTCTCCGGGTCTTGGCCTCTGCCTCGGTCTCGGCCTCGGCCTCTGCCTGCAGTCTCCACTAGGGGGACAGGGAAGGCATTCAAACCTAACATACTGACACACACACACACCAACAAACACAAGCACACACACAGGCACACACACACACCAACAAATGCAAGCACACACACAGGCACACGAACACACCAACAAATGCAAGCACGCACGCACACACGCAGTCACCAACAAACGCAAGCACGCACACACACACGCAGACACCAACAAACGCAAGCACACACACAAAAACAAACAAAAGTCCCAGCCAAACACAGAGGATTAGATGTCCTAGATAGAAGGATGATCAGCTCTGACAAGATTAAAACACCAAGAAGAGAGAGAGAGAGAGAGAGAGAGACAGGCTATGTGTACACTTCCCACAAAATGAGGTGGAAACTGAGCTGCACTTCCTAACCTCCTAACAAATGTATGACCATAATAGAAACACATATTTCCCTCAGATTACACAGACCCACAAAGAATTTGGTCAACTTTTGATAAACTCCCATATCTATTGGGTGAAATACCACAGTGTGCCATCACAGCAGCAAGATTTGTGACAACCAGTGAAGAACAAACACCATTTTAAATATGACCCATATTTATGTTTATTTATTTTCCCTTTTGTACTTGAACTATTTGAACATCATTACAACACCTCAACACCTCTGTTTCTCCCTCTCCCGCGCGAGAGAGAGGAGGAGGAGCAGAGAGTGAGAGGTAGAGAGCGGGGAGACAGAGAGAGAGGGGAGAGAGTGAGAGGTAGAGAGCGGGGAGACAGAGAGAGGGGAGAGAGTGAGAGAGGGGGGAGAGAAAGATAAACTTGAGATGTTTTTACACTCTATAGGGTAAATAAATAAACACACTGGCACATACAATCCTAAATGACTGTTGATTGTTATCAGCAGCAACAAAAGGAGTCCTGTTACAGTTGGACTGAAGCCATAATATAACTTCATATTAATAGAATGGTAATATAGTAATATATCTTCATATTAATAGAATGGTAATATAGTAATATAACTTCATATTAATAGAATGGTAATATAGTAATATAACTTCATATTAATAGAATGGTAATATAGTAATATAACTTCATATTAATAGAATGGTAATATAGTAATATATCTTCATATTAATAGAATGGTAATATAGTAATATAACTTCATATTAATAGAATAGTAATATAGTAATATATCTTCGTATTAATAGAATGGTAATATAGCAATATAACTTCATATTAATAGTAGAGGTCGACCGATTAATCGGAATGGACGATTAATTGGGGCCGATTTCAAGTTTTCATAACAATCGGTAATCGGTATTTTTGGACACTGATTTGCCAATTTTTTTTTTTTTTTTTTTTTTTTTTTACACCTTTATTTAACTAGGCAAGTCAGTTAAGAACACATTCTATTTTCAATGACGACCTAGGAACGGTGGGTTAACTGCCTTGTTCAGGGGCAGAACGACAGATTTTTACCTTGTCAGCTCGGGGATTCAATCTTGCAACCTTATGATTAACTAGTCCAATGCTCTAACCACCTGCTTACATTGCACTCCACGAGGAGCCTGCCTGTTATGCGAATGCAGTAAGAAGCCAAGGTAAGTTGCTAGCTAGCATTAAACTTATCTTATAAAAAACTATCAATCAATCATAATCACTAGTTAACTACACATGGTTGATGATATTACTAGTTTATCTAGCCTGTCCTGCGTTGCATATAATCGATGTGGTGCTCATTCGCGAAAAAGGACTGTCATTTCTTCGATGTACCTAACCATAAACATCAATGTCTTTCTTAAAATCAATACACAAGTATATATTTTTAAACCTGCATATTTAGTTAATATTGCCTGCTAACATGAATTTCTTTTAACTAGGGAAAATGTGTCACCTCTTGCAACAGAGTCAGGGTATATGCAGCAGTTTGGGCCACCTGGCTCGTTGTGAACTGTGAAGACTATTTCTTCCTAACAAAGACAGCCAACTTCGCCAAACGGGGGATGATTTAACAAAACCGCATTTGCGAAAAAAGCGCAATCGTTGCACGACTGTACCTAACCATAAACATCAATGCCTTTCTTAAAATCAATACACAGAAATATATATTTTTAAACCTGCATATTTAGCTAAAAGAAATCCAGGTTAGCAGGCAATATTAATCAGATGAAATTGTGTCACTTCTCTTGCGTTCATTGCACGCAGAGTCAGGGTATATGCAACAGTTTGGGCTGCCTGGCTCATTGTGAACTAATTTGCCAGAATTTTAAGTAATTATAACATAACATTGAAGGTTGTGCAATGTAACAGGAATATTTAGACTTAGGGATGCCACCCGTTAGATAAAATACGGAACGGTTCCGTATTTCATTGAAAGAAAAAACGTTTTGTTTTCGAGATGATAGTTTCCGGATTTGACCATATTAATGACCTAAGACTCGTATTTCTGAGTGTTTATTATATTATAATTAAGTCTATGATTTGATAGAGCAGTCTGACGGAGTGGTGGTAGGCACCAGCAGGCTCGTAAGCATTCATTCAAACACCACTTTCGTGCGTTTTGCCAGCAGCTCTTCGAATGCTTCAAGCATTGTGCTGTTTATGACTTCAAGCCTGTCAACTCCCAAGATTAGGCTGGTGTAACCGATGTGAAATGGCTAGCTAGTTAGTGGGGTGCGCACTAATAGCGTTTCAAACGTCACTCACTCTGAGACTTGGAGTAGTTGTTCCCCTTGCTCTGCATGGGTAACGATGCTTCGAGGGTGGCTGTTGTCGATGTGTTCCTGGTTTGAGCCCAGGTAGGGGCGAGGAGAGGGACGGAAGGTATACTGTTACACTGGCAATACTAAAGTGCCTATAAGAACATCCAATAGTCAAAAGTATTTGAAATACAAATTGTATAGAGAGAAATAGTCCTATAATTCCAATAATAACTACAACCTAAAACTTCTTACATGGGAATATTGAAGACTCATGTTAAAAGGAACCACCAGCTTTCATATGTTCTCATGTTCTGAGCAAGGAACTTAAACGTTAGCTTTCTTACATGGCACATATTGCACTTTCACTTTCTTCTCCAACACTTTGTTTTTGCATTATTTAAACCAAATTGAACATGTTTCATTATTTATTTGAGGCTAAATTGATTTTATTGATGTATTATATTAAGTTAAAATAAGTGTTCATTCTGTCACGTCCTGACCAGTATAGGGGTTATTTGTTATTGTAGTTTGGTCAGGACGTGGCAGAGGGTATTTGTTTTATGTGGTTCGGGGTGGTGGTTTATTTAGTAGGGCGTTTGATTTCTTATTTCCGGGTTTTTGGGGTTATGTTCTAGGTTTGTATTCTATGTTCTTTCTGGTTTGTTGTATGTCTATGTTTAGGTTGATGGGGGTTGGACTCTCAATTGGAGGCAGGTGCTTTCTCGTTGCCCCTATATATGGGTAATTGTTTGGTTTGGTGTTGTGGGAGATTGTTTCTTGTTTTGCGTGTGTGAGCCTGACAAGACTGTTTTGTTGATCGTTCGTTCTTCATTTTGTTATTTTGGTGTTTTCTTGGTTTAAAATAAAATACAAGATGAGCATCCACATTCCTGCTGCGTTTTGGTCCTCCATTCCCTACGACAACCGTTACACATTCAGTATTGTTGTAATTGTCATTATTACAAATACATAAAAAAAAAATCGTCCGATTAATCGGTATCGGCGTTTTTGGGCCTCCAATAATCGGTATCGGTATCGGCGGTGAAAAATCATAATCGGCCGACCTCTAATTAATAGAATAGTAATATAACTTCATATTAATAGAATAGTAATATAGTAATATAACTTCATATTAATAGAATGGTAATATAGTAATATAACTTCATATTAATAGAATGGTAATATAGTAATATAACTTCATATTAATAGAATGGTAATATAGTAATATAACTTCATATTAATAGAATGGTAATATAGTAATATATCTTCATATTAATAGAATGGTAATATAGTAATATAGTAATATAACTTCATATTAATAGAATGGTAATATAGTAATATAACTTCATATTAATAGAATGGTAATATAGTAATATAACTTCATATTAATAGAATGGTAATATAGTAATATAACTTCATATTAATAGAATGCTATCTGGTAAATATAGTGTGTTCTTAGAGCGTCTGGTTTCAGTTAAAGACATTCCACAGTCATTACAACATGAACTATGTGGGGTACTGTAACTACTAAACACACACACACACACACACACACACACACACACACACACACACACACACACACACACGGGGGGGATGAGGAACACTAAAACAGAACCTAAACATTACCAGCTGGGGGAGAGACAGAGAGACAGAGAAACAGAGAAACAGAGAGACAGAGAGACAGAGAGACAGAGCGACAGAGAGAAACAGAGAAACAGAGAGACGGAGAGACGGAGAGACAGAGAAACAGAGAAACAGAGAGACAGCGAGACGGAGAGACAGAGAAACAGAGAGACAGAGAGACGGAGAGACAGAGAAACAGAGAG
>NC_042970.1:82549620-82554620 GCF_901001165.1 Salmo trutta | reverse complement strand
ACACAGACACACACACACACACACACACACACACACACACACACACAGACACACACACACACACACACACACACACACACACACAGACACACACACACACACAGACACACACACACACACACACACACACACACACACACACACACACACACAGACACACACACACACACACACACACACACACACACACAGACACACACACACACACACACACACACAGACACACACACACACACACACACACACACACACACACACACACACACACACACACACACACACACACACACACACACACACACACACACACACACAACACACACAATCACACGCACGCACACACACACACACACAATCACACGCACACACACACATACAAACAAACACACACACACACACACACAATCACACGCACACACACACATACAAACAAACACACACACACACACACACACACACAATCACACGCACACACACACATACAAACAAACACACACAATCACCCTGAGAGGAAGGACATCACATCACCTGATTAGAGTAGCTATATCATTGGGTGTTAGAGATTACAGAACACCACAATGATCACGACTCCAGTGTGGGGTGTGTTTGTGTTTGTGTGTGTCTTTCTGACATTTCCAGCACCCTGTTGATACTTTATGAGCCAAAGAGGAGAGAGAGAGAGAGAGAGAGAGAGAGAGAGAGAGAGAGAGAGAGAGAGAGAGAGAGAGAAAGGAGAGAGAGAGATAGAGAGAGAAAAGGAGAGAGAAAATAGAAAGAAACAGTGAGAGAGACAGAGACAGAGACAGAGACAGAGACAGAGAGAGAGAGAGAGAGAGAGAGAGAGAGAGAGAGAGAGAGAAAATAGTGTCACACCCTTATCTGTTTCACCTGTCTTGTGCTTGTCTCCACCCCCCACCAGGTTCTCCCATTTTCCCGTTATCCCCTGTGTATTTGTATCTGCGTTTTCTTATAGTCAGGTCATCTCAGTGTGTTTCCTGGTTTTCCCTGCACTCTAGTTTTTTTGTTTCTAGCTTTTCCGGTTCTTATCTTTCTGCCCTGACCCTGAGCCTGTCTGCCGTCCAGTACCCGTCAGAATCTGATCTGGTTATGAACCTTTGCCTGCTCCCTGTGTTATAATGAATGATCTGAGAACTGAACCATCCGCCTCCTGTGTCTACATCTGGGTCATATCCTGAGTCGTGACAGAGAGAGAGAGCGAGAGGGAGACAGACAGAGAGAAAATGTCTCTACCTTAGTTGATGCCATTCATGTTTCACTGAATGACTCCCCCACATAGAAATAGGTCATAGAAACAATGCATGAGAAGTAGAAAAACAGACCATTTTAAAATCAATGGTTTTATTAAAGGCTCCTTGAAATAATATTTATACAGATAAAATCTTGTGGTTAAGGCTAGATCAACTGAACAAATATATATATATATATACTGTTACAATCACAGTTACAGACAGAGCTGGTATCATCTCTCACTGTGCTGTTCCACTGTTACAGACAGGTGATATCATCTCTCACTGTGCTGTTCCACTGTTACAGACAGAGCTGGTATCATCTCTCACTGTGCTGTTCCACTGTTACAGACAGAGGTGATATCATCTCTCACTGTGCTGTTCCACTGTTACAGACAGGTGATATCATCTCTCACTGTGCTGTTCCACTGTTACAGACAGAGCTGGTATCATCTCTCACTGTGCTGTTCCACTGTTACAGACAGGTGATATCATCTCTCACTGTGCTGTTCGACTGTTACAGACAGAGATGATGGCACCTAAAGGACTCTCAGACCATGAGAAACAAGATCCTCTGGTCTGATGAAACCAAGATTGTACTCTTTGGCCTGAATGCCAAGCGTCACGTCTGGAGGAAACCTGGAACCATCCCTACGGTGAAGCATGGTGGTGGCAGCATCATTCTGTGGGGATGTTTTTCAGCGGTTAGGACTGGGAGACTAATCAGGATTGAGGGAAAGATGAATGGAGCAAGTACAGAGAGATCCTTGATGAAAACCTGCTCTAGAGCACTCAGGACCTCAGACTGGGGCAAAGGTTCACCTTCCAACAGGACAACGACCCTAAGCACAAAGCCAAGACAATGTCCTTGAGTGGCCCAGCCAGAGCCCGGACTTGAACCTGATCGAACATCTTTGGAGAAACCTGAAAATAGCTGTGCAGTGACGCTCCCCATCCAACCTGACAGAGTTTGAGAGGATCTGCAGAGAAGAATGGGAGAAACTCCCCAAATACAGGTGTGCCAAACTTGTAGCGTCATACCCAAGAAGACTTGAGGCTGTAATCGCTACCAAAGAGGCTTCAACAAAGTACTGAGTAAAAGGTCTGAATACTTATTTAAATGTGATATTTTTGTTTAACTATTTTTAATTTGTAGGAAACATTTCTAAAAACCTCTTTTTACTTTGTTATTGTGTATTGTGTGTACTTTTATCAAATCAAATCAAAGTTTTCTTGTCACGTGCGCCGAATACAACAGGTGTAGACATTACAGTGAAATGCTTACTTACGGGCACTAACCAATAGTGCAAATGAGGGGATGAGGGAAAAAACACGTTTTATCAATTTTAGTATAAGGCTTTAACGTAACAAAATGTGGAAAAAGTCAAGGGGTCTGAATACTCTCCGAATGCACTGTTTATCAGTATCTTTGGCTATATCCTGTTCTGTCTGTGCCATAAAGGTCCAGACCTCTTGGTGGAGGTCAAACAAGCATACAGGGAGGCTAGGGTTACCATGTGTCTCTGACATACATTCAGTGTCCCATACCTGCCTTTGAACAGTAAACAGCTAGCTAGCTGGGTTAGCACACACATTAGCTAACATTCAAGCCAGTTTCAGCAACATATGACGCCATACACAAGCTTCTGAGAGCGGACACACAAGTTGGCATGAAATAGCAATGACTTTCTAGATGAAGCGCCACAGCTTTACTATGAAATGAATACACAAACTATGTATTCACACAATAACGCCCTTGAGTTAGGCTAGTCAGTTAGTACGTTTACTTGCACAATAATAATTGGATATTAAACTGATTATGGGCTTTTGTCTGAACAGTGAAAACCATAGAAGAAGCACTCTATCATGGTCTGCGCAAAACCTGCGCAGCATAGACGCTCATAAACGAACATCAACGTATTGCTGCTCTGCTACAATTGTTTCTTGTTGCTAGACTACTGATGCCACAGTGACAGCCAGAGCGGAGACACAACATCAAAGGAATTATGAAATAAGGCTATCCGCCGCAAATTATATTTCAATTTCTGCATCGTTTATTCCAAGCAACGGTGAAATACGAGAGATTGTAGGTTGTCTGCTGTGCTCGTACGAAATCTAAAATGAATCGCTGTGGTAGGCTATAGCTGCTAGGCTATTGTTGCTTTCGTATCGTTTTGAGGACAGGCATTTGATTATGTTTTGATCTCAAAGTAAGAGGTGTTTTTTTTTTCTACCAAATGCTTGTTTTTCCCGCAGCTATAGCTAAGGCAAACGTGTCAACGTAGCGAAATGAAGCATCGACAAGAACACGCAAGGAGAGGTTCTACAACTGTCCAATTCCTCCAAAGAGAGATTAGTTTATCATTTTATGTGTAGCCAACTTCAACGATGTCTCTCGTGGCCAGCGATATCCCGACGGACGAAGACCTAGAAGATCTGGTGAGTCAACAACAGCGATGCTCAACTTGTACACGGCCAATGTGTTGTTTTTAACGCCATCACTGATGTAGTTAGCTACTGTAATACTACTTCTGTAGATTGGATACTGTTGTAGTTAGCTGCTGTAATACTACTTCTGTAGATTGGATACTGTTTTAGTTAGCCTCTGTAGTACTGCTTCTGTAGATTGGATACTGTTGTAGTTAGCCTCTGTAATACTACTCCTGTAGATTGGATACTGTTGTAGTTAGCTGCTGTAATACTACTTCTGTAGATTGGATACTGTTGTAGTTAGCTGCTGTAATACTACTTCTGTAGATTGGATACTGTTTTAGTTAGCCTCTGTAGTACTGCTTCTGTAGATTGGATACTGTTTTGCGACATCACTGTAACAGCAGTTATTGTACTGCTACTCTATTCGCCTACCATAAGTTGTATAGATAGGCTTACTAACTAATTCTTCTCTCCTTGTTTCCAAGGTCGAGGATGGACTTTCTCTTGCTACCTACATATCAGACTCTGGAAAGGTGAGATGACTTTCTGTCCCCTCCTGTGTGTGTGTGTGTGTGTGTGTGTGTGTGTGTGTGTGTGTGTGTGTGTGTGTCTCTGAGTTCTCCTAACCATTGTTTTGTGTTTCAACAGAAAGCCAGGAAAAAGAAGCCGTCTGGTAAACCTCCCTCTTCTCCCAGTAAGACCAGCTATCATCTACAATACATCTGGCTTTGAGAATCAAGTTCAAATTCAACTCCATTGCTTTTACCACCCTAACTTTGTTGTGTGTCCGTGTGTGTGTGTGTGTGTGTGTGTCCAGGGTCTCCGTATCTCTCCAGTATGGATGTGAACCCGAGGAGATCAGCGGTGTCAGCCTGGAGGCCCCTGAGAGGAACTCTGGGGGAGAGGGGGGAGGCCCTAGGGGGGAGAGGTGACACTCTGTTGGAGAGGGGTGAGACAGCTCGGACCCCCAGAGAGAACTGTCTGGCTTCGCTAAGCAACGGGCACGGTGGGTACCATGTAAAAATAAACAGAACTTTATCACCATAGAAAAAAGCTCTTTACTAACATACCAATGTGGCTGTACTACAGAGAGACAACTCTATTCCTAAACCTCCATAGAAACCAGAGAAACCAGAGAGACAACTCTATTCCTAAACCTCCATAGAAACCAGAGAGACAACTCTATTCCTAAACCTCCATAGAAACCAGAGAAACCAGAGAGACAACTCTATTCCTAAACCTCCATAGAAACCATAGAAACCAGAGAGACAACTCTATTCCTAAACCTCCATAGAAACCAGAGAGGCAACTCTATTCAAA
>NC_042970.1:82527674-82549520 GCF_901001165.1 Salmo trutta | reverse complement strand
AATAATGATAATGATAATGATAATGATAATCCTGCACATATCCAGGAGGGTTGCTTGGCCAGCTCTCCGCCCAATAAATCTCTGTTCTGATACAGATCGTTTTTTATTGTTGCCAAAGTGCCTGAGTGCTGTATATAGATTATTGATGGTCATAAACAAAGTTATAAATCATGGAGTTTATTGGAGATTGAGCGACTTTTAATTCATGTCTATCAATAGAAACACTGCTGATTCAAACTGTGAACTTATCATCATATTCTACTGCAATATGACGCTCAGAGGAGAGTGTGTGCGCGTGACTGGTAGGGATTTTGTGTTGTTGTTATCGTGCCTTGAGTTGTGTTGTTTTATAATAGCTGTAATCCATGAACATAATGTTTTATCTGATTAAATGAGTATCGTAAAACACTTCAGAGGTCATGGTGTTTCTTCGTTTTTTGATGAAAAGGTGTGTTGTGATGTTTTGTCGTCATGGACTGGGTTGTGTGTTACCGTTAGTCCATCGGAAGGGGGGGGGGGGGTCTGAGTATTTGCGCATTCAACACCGCTCCGCTCTGCACACATGGTCGACAGATCTATCTGCAGAGCGAGCTGCAGTGAGAAGCTTTGTCCTCCTAGGGGTTTTCGAGCTCGTGTTTGCGTCGCCCTCCGAATTCGTTAACGGTGAACAATGTAGCAGCCGACGACGGCGACGTTTCATCACCGGGAGGACATTTCAAACGAACCCCCACCGGGACCGCTCGCTGAACGGATGTTAAATCTCATCATTTCATTGGAGGTCATCTTAACCTGAAATCCCCCTTCTCATTGGGATCTAGAAAAGAGAATATTTGATTCGTGGATATTTTTTGTCGGACAAATCTAACCGCAATGTAACGGCATTTTTAGAGTGGTAAGCTGTCTTTCTAAGAGTGGATGTCCGTTATTGTTCGATGAGATGTGAGAGAGTTGTGATTTCTGCTGCAGTCCTGCTGGTTTAGCCTACATGGGCTGTAGAAGGAACAATAGCCTACAATCTGTGGCTGAATAGGTCGTTTGGTGGTGCGACCGCTAGGTTTCAGTGGATAAGTGTTCACATTGCAAAATGAGACTTGGCTACATTCACACATAGTTTGGAGCAGAATATGGATTTTTCTGTCGCCCTGGCTAAGAGTTGGGAATGCGGTAATGGAGAACCGGAATAATACAATACCACCAATACCACTCGTGGCTGGAAGAAACGAATAGACCCGTGGGAACGAGAATGTTGGCGGCCCTGGAAATTGTAGGCTGCAACACCGTAAATCAGTCAACGACCGACTGAGTAAACGAATTATTGCTGATTTGACCGTGGCGTCGGTCGACGGTACCCTAAAACAAACCGTCAATAACGGATAATCGATATTTGAATTGATGACGGAATCACATCGATGATAACAACCCACTCGGCGCACCACACTACTCCACGCTCAGAAGAGAATCGTAGCCTATGCGTGGGCGTTGTAAGCAGTGTTGTTGACCGGAGAGGACACATATTTCGGGCTGACAGATTGGTAGTGACACCGGCGGGTCTGTGTGAGAGAGGATGGCAGCGGTAGTAAACTACTCTCCCCCATGGTGGGTCAACCTTCTCCACCGCCTCCCCCACTTCAACCTGCACTTTGAGACGGTCAGCAGCGACTTCAGCCCCGAGGACTCAGAGTACCAGAAGGTAGGTTTGGAACATAAACAGATGCATGCATACAGGCCACACACACACAATCCTGACACGTTTTATCACCAAGGCCAAGGCTTTTTCAATCAAAACCGTTATCCAGATCAACATTCACTATAGCCCTATAGAGTGATCCCAGGTGGCGCAGCGGTCTAAGGCACTGCATCTCAGTGCTAGAGGCGTCACCACAGTCCCTGGTTTGATTCCAGGCTGTATCACAACCGCCCGTGATTGGGAGTCCCATAGGGCGGCGCATAATTGGCCCAGCGTCGTCCGGGTTTGGCCGGGGTAGGCCGTCATTGTAAATAAGAATTTGTTCTTAACTGACTTTCCTAGTTAAATACAGGTTACATCAAATCATTTTTATAATAATAATCTACTACCCAAGGGAAACAGATGGCTGGTCCATCCATCCCCTCCTAGGTAGTATTCCAACACTTGTCTCCTCATCTCCTGTCCTTGTCTCCTTGCCTTCATGATAACAAATTGATGCAGAAACAGTTCAAGTCTATTACTATGTAATTCAAAGAACAATGAGCATTGTAACTCCATCTTGATAGACAGTGTTACTGGTGTTATTACACATGTAACAGCAGCTTGATAGACAGTGTTACTGGTGTTATTACACATGTAACAGCAGCTTGATAGACAGTGTTACTGGTGTTATTACACATGTAACAGCAGCTTGATAGACGGTGTTACTGGTGTTATTACACATGTAACAGCAGCTTGATAGACGGTGTTACTGGTGTTATTACACATGTAACAGCAGCTTGATAGACGGTGTTACTGGTGTTATTACACATGTAACAGCAGCTTGATAGACGGTGTTACTGGTGTTATTACACATGTAACAGCAGCTTGATAGACGGTGTTACTGGTGTTATTACACATGTAACAGCAGCTTGATAGACGGTGTTACTGGTGTTATTACACATGTAACAGCAGCTTGATAGACGGTGTTACTGGTGTTATTACACATGTAACAGCAGCTTGATAGACGGTGTTACTGGTGTTATTACACATGTAACAGCAGCTTGACAGTGTTACTGGTGTTATTACACATGTAACAGCAGCTTGACAGACGGTGTTACTGGTGTTATTACACATGTAACAGCAGCTTGACAGACGGTGTTACTGGTGTTATTACACATGTAACAGCAGCTTGATAGACGGTGTTACTGGTGTTATTACACATGTAACAGCAGCTTGATAGACGGTGTTACTGGTGTTATTACACATGTAACAGCAGCTTGATAGACGGTGTTACTGGTGTTATTACACATGTAACAGCAGCTTGATAGACGGTGTTACTGGTGTTATTACACATGTAACAGCAGCTTGATAGACGGTGTTACTGGTGTTATTACACATGTAACAGCAGCTTGACAGACGGTGTTACTGGTGTTATTACACATGTAACAGCAGCTTGACAGACGGTGTTACTGGTGTTATTACACATGTAACAGCAGCTTGACAGACGGTGTTACTGGTGTTATTACACATGTAACAGCAGCTTGACAGACGGTGTTACTGGTGTTATTACACATGTAACAGCAGCTTGATAGACGGTGTTACTGGTGTTATTACACATGTAACAGCAGCTTGACAGTGTTACTGGTGTTATTACACATGTAACAGCAGCTTGATAGACAGTGTTACTGGTGTTATTACACATGTAACAGCAGCTTGATAGACAGTGTTACTGGTGTTATTACACATGTAACAGCAGCTTGATAGACAGTGTTACTGGTGTTATTACACATGTAACAGCAGCTTGATAGACGGTGTTACTGGTGTTATTACACATGTAACAGCAGCTTGATAGACGGTGTTACTGGTGTTATTACACATGTAACAGCAGCTTGATAGACGGTGTTACTGGTGTTATTACACATGTAACAGCAGCTTGATAGACGGTGTTACTGGTGTTATTACACATGTAACAGCAGCTTGATAGACGGTGTTACTGGTGTTATTACACATGTAACAGCAGCTTGATAGACGGTGTTACTGGTGTTATTACACATGTAACAGCAGCTTGATAGACGGTGTTACTGGTGTTATTACACATGTAACAGCAGCTTGATAGACAGTGTTACTGGTGTTATTACACATGTAACAGCAGCTTGATAGACGGTGTTACTGGTGTTATTACACATGTAACAGCAGCTTGATAGACGGTGTTACTGGTGTTATTACACATGTAACAGCAGCTTGATGTGACGGTCAGTGGCTTGTTTGGTGAAGAAGGGATGGACAGAGGAGAGAAAGAGACAAGGAACCGTGATTTAGAGGAGGAGGGGTTACCAAGTTCAAGTGGTGAGCGTGGGAAGCTGCCTACCATGACAAAGGAGAGAGAGAGAAAGAGAGAGAAGAATTGTGTGAGAAAATCAGGGTAGAAACTGAGGAAATGAGAGAGATGTGCCATAGACCAGTCATTGAGTTCAGGACAGGTATAAATCATAAAGAGAGAGATGAAGAGAGGGAGATGAAGAAGAGAGAGGGAGATGAAGAAGAGAGAGGGAAATGAAGAAGAGATAGGGAGATGAAGAAGAGGGAGATGAAGAAGAGGGAGTGATATGAAGAAGAGAGAGGGAGATGAAGAAGAGAGAGAGATGCAGACAGAGGGAGATGAAGAAGAGAGAGATGAAGAAGAGAGAGGGAGATGAAGAAGAGAGATGGAGATGAGGGAGATGAAGAAGAGAGAGTGAGACGAAGAAGAGAGATGAAGAGAGAGATGAAGAAGAGAGAGGGAGATGAAGAAGAGAGAGAGATGCAGAGAGAGGGAGATGAAGAAGAGAGAGATGAAGAAGAGAGAGGGAGATGAAGAAGAGAGAGTGAGACGAAGAAGAGAGATGAAGAGAGAGATGAAGAAGAGAGAGGGAGATGAAGAAGAGAGAGAGATGCAGACAGAGGGAGATGAAGAAGAGAGAGATGAAGAAGAGAGAGGGAGATGAAGAAGAGAGATGGAGATGAGGGAGATGAAGAAGAGAGAGTGAGACGAAGAAGAGAGATGAAGAGAGAGATGAAGAAGAGAGAGGGAGATGAAGAAGAGAGAGAGATGCAGAGAGAGGGAGATGAAGAAGAGAGAGATGAAGAAGAGAGAGGGAGATGAAGAAGAGAGAGTGAGACGAAGAAGAGAGATGAAGAGAGAGATGAAGAAGAGAGAGGGAGATGAAGAGAGAGAGAGATGAAGAGAGAGAGAGATGAAGAAGAGAGAGATGAAGAAGAGAGAGGGAGATGAAGAAGAGAGATGGAGATGAGGGAGATGAAGAAGAGAGAGTGAGACGAAGAAGAGAGATGAAGAGAGAGATGAAGAAGAGAGAGGGAGATGAAGAAGAGAGGGAGATGAAGAAGAGAGAGAGATGAAGAGAGAGGGAGATGAAGGAGAGAAATGAAGAAGAGAGAGATGAAGAAGAGAGAGGGAGATGAGGAAGAGAGATGAAGAAGAGTGAGGGAGATGAAGAAGAGGGAGATGAGGGAGATGAAGAGTGAGATGAAGAAGAGAGGGAGATGAAGAAGAGAGAGTGAGACGAAGAAGAGAGGGAGATGAAGAAGAGAGAGATGAAGAGAGAGGTGAAGAGAAAGATGAAGAAGAGAGATAAGACAGTCTGTCCACTACAACCACAGTCTGTCCACTACAACCACAGTCTGTCTACTACAACCACAGTCTGTCCACTACAACCACAGTCTGTCTACTACAATCACAGTCTGTCTAGTACAACCACAGTCTGTCTAGTACAACCACAGTCTGTCTACTACAACCACAGTCTGTCTACTACATCCACAGTCTGTCCACTACAACCACAGTCTGTCCACTACAACCACAGTCTGTCCACTACAACCACAGTCTGTCCACTACAACCACAGTCTATCCACTACAACCACAGTCTGTCCACTACAACCACAGTCTGTCCACTACATCCACAGTCTGTCTACTACAACCACAGTCTGTCTACTACAACCACAGTCTGTCCACTACAACCACAGTCTGTCTACTACAACCACAGTCTGTCTACTACAACCACAGTCTGTCCACTACATCCACAGTCTGTCTACTACAACCACAGTCTGTCTACTACAACCACAGTCTGTCTACTACAACCACAGTCTGTCTACTACATCCACAGTCTGTCTACTACAACCACAGTCTGTCTACTACATCCACAGTCTGTCCACTACAACCACAGTCTGTCTACTACAACCACAGTCTGTCCACTACAACCACAGTCTGTCCACTACAACCACAGTCTGTCTACTACAACCACAGTCTGTCCACTACAACCACAGTCTGTCCACTACAACCACAGTCTGTCCACTACATCCACAGTCTGTCTACTCCAACCACAGTCTGTCTACTACATCCACAGTCTGTCTACTACAACCACAGTCTGTCCACTACAACCACAGTCTGTCCACTACAACCACAGCCTGTCTACTACAACCACAGTCTGTCCACTACAACCACAGTCTGTCTACTACAACCACAGTCTGTCTACTACAACCACAGTCTGTCTACTACAACCACAGTCTGTCTAGTACAACCACAGTCTGTCTACTACAACCACAGTCTGTCTACTACATCCACAGTCTGTCCACTACAACCACAGTCTGTCTACTACAACCACAGTCTGTCCACTACAACCACAGTCTGTCTAAGCTTCTTTTAAAACAAGTCTAGTTAGTCTGTTGGAATGTAGCTGGTTTTGCTCCTGCCTCCCAACCCAAACCTGTCTTCTTCTCTCTCCTTCTCTCTCCTTCTCTCTCCTTCTCTCTCCTTCTCTCTCTCCTTCTCTCTCCTTCTCTCTCCTTCTCTCTCCTAAATCAGAACTGAACTGTTAAGTACCCATTTCCTCCAAACCCCATTTAGGGGGGACACTAAAACCCTTTGTGTGTGTGTGTGTGTGTGTGTGTGTGTGTGTGTGTGTGTGTAGGAATTCTAAGGGCCCTAATTCAGACTAATTGCACCCTGACGTGTTTTGGTGCCTGGACTGTTTCTATGTCACTGAGCTTTCACCACTGTGTGTGTACAGTACATACAAGTGTTTGCATGAATTTACAGTATGTGTCAGTTGTTTCTATGTCACTAGATATTTAGCATTGTGTGTGTGTGTGTGTGTGAGTGTGTTTGGCCTGGTTGTTTGAGGCGAGGTCACAGCTAACCCCTAGGGGGTCGTTGTCAAGGCGACACGTCTGTAGGTTGTTGTCAAGGCGTCGTGTCTGTAGGTCCGTATAAAGTCCAGGCTGCGGAGGACGGAATCCAGACATTCAAACGGAATTCAACAATATTCAAAAATGTATTGAACTCAGTAGGAAATCAACTAAATGTATTGAACTCAGTAGGAAATCAACTAAATGTATTGAAGTCAGTAGGAAATCAACTAAATGTATTGAACTCAGTAGGAAATCAACTAAATGTATTGAACTCAGTAGGAAATCAACTAAATGTATTGAACTCAGTAGGAAATCAACTAAATGTATAGAACTCAGTAGGAAATCAACTAAATGTATTGAACTCAGTAGGAAATCAACTAAATGTATTGAACTCAGTAGGAAATCAACTAAATGTATAGAACTCAGTAGGAAATCAACTAAATGTATTGAACTCAGTAGGAAATCAACTAAATGTATTGAACTCAGTAGGAAATCAACTAAATGTATTGAACTCAGTAGGAAATCAACTAAATGTATTGAACTCAGTAGGAAATCAACTAAATGTATTGAACTCAGTAGGAAATCAACTAAATGTATTGAACTCAGTAGGAAATCAACTAAATGTATTGAACTCAGTAGGAAATCAACTAAATGTATTGAACTCAGTAGAACATTCATTAATTAGCCAGTTAATCAGAAGACGTGAACAAAATGCCTCAGTGATTCGTATTTTCCTGCAACTTTCTGAAGAGGCAACGGCAAGTCTGTCTGGGTGCTTTTTTTCTACCAATTTGTGTCGCCGTTAGCGATGATGCTAATGACAACCGTGTTCTGGTAGAGATGGAAAGGCTTTTCCAGAAACCTTCTGTATTAAATGTTAACTACAAAGTAGCCTCTGCCTACCTGGCGGAATGATATCAGGATTATTTACATCAATCCAGTGGTCATTTTGGTTAGATAACTCTGCAATCACATGAGCGCTACGGAAACATCGCTAACCTAACAACGTCTCTGGCTGGTGCAGACCTCAGAAGTGGTCTCAGGGGTCACGTAGAAAAATGGAAAATGCAAAAAATATTGGAGAGTTTTCTAAATGCAGATCTAACATGCTTCTTGTTGTAATTTCTGCTCAGCATCAGACACAGTTTGTGCTTTGAGTTGCACTTGTCTCCTCTCTGGTGTTCTATCAGCAGACATGGCTCTGACTGATGTGTAGCTCCTTTTCTCTGGTACTTTTCTCAGTGTTACTGTAGTCTACGTTTCTCAGTGTTACTGTAGTCTACGTTTCTCAGTGTTACTGTAGTCTACGTTTCTCAGTGTTACTGTAGTCTACGTTTCTCTGGTACGTTTCTCAGTGTTACTGTAGTCTACGTTTCTCAGTGTTACTGTAGTCTACGTTTCTCAGTGTTACTGTAGTCTACGTTTCTCAGTGTTACTGTAGTCTACGTTTCTCAGTGTTACTGTAGTCTACGTTTCTCAGTGTTACTGTAGTCTACGTTTCTCAGTGTTACTGTAGTCTACGTTTCTCAGTGTTACTGTAGTCTACGTTTCTCAGTGTTACTGTAGTCTACGTTTCTCAGTGTTACTGTAGTCTACGTTTCTCAGTGTTACTGTAGTCTACGTTTCACAGTGTTACTGTAGTCTACGTTTCTCAGTGTTACTGTAGTCTACGTTTCACAGTGTTACTGTAGTCTACGTTTCTCAGTGTTACTGTAGTCTACGTTTCTCTGGTACTTTTCTCAGTGTTACTGTAGTCTACGTTTCTCAGTGTTACTGTAGTCTACGTTTCACAGTGTTACTGTAGTCTACGTTTCTCAGTGTTACTGTAGTCTACGTTTCTCAGTGTTACTGTAGTCTACGTTTCTCAGTGTTACTGTAGTCTACGTTTCTCAGTGTTACTGTAGTCTACGTTTCTCAGTGTTACTGTAGTCTACGTTTCACAGTGTTACTGTAGTCTACGTTTCTCAGTGTTACTGTAGTCTACGTTTCTCAGTGTTACTGTAGTCTACGTTTCTCAGTGTTACTGTAGTCTACGTTTCTCAGTGTTACTGTAGTCTACGTTTCACAGTGTTACTGTAGTCTACGTTTCACAGTGTTACTGTAGTCTACGTTTCTCTGGTACTTTTCTCAGTGTTACTGTAGTCTACGTTTCTCAGTGTTACTGTAGTCTACGTTTCTCAGTGTTACTGTAGTCTACGTTTCTCAGTGTTACTGTAGTCTACGTTTCTCAGTGTTACTGTAGTCTACGTTTCACAGTGTTACTGTAGTCTACGTTTCTCAGTGTTACTGTAGTCTACGTTTCTCAGTGTTACTGTAGTCTACGTTTCTCAGTGTTACTGTAGTCTACGTTTCTCTGGTAAAATGAAAGATCGACTTCAAGCAAATGATTAGGAAATGTAGCTGGCTACATTCCTTCTATAATAAACATTAGAAATATGATGGCCGTTCATCGTTTTTGTTTCTTCTAGAAAAGACCTTGCCTTTTTACATTTTAAGCTCATTTACTTGGTTGGCTGCCAGCCAGATAGCGTCGCACTGCTGTTGTCATCTGATGAAGATGAAGCTATTTTACTCATGTATTTTCTGTGTAGGAAAGCTATAGTTGCTCTGATCACTCTATTGAAGCAAAGAAACCACTGTTGACTTTCAGTATAAAACTATACAGATGTATGACCTCTAACGTGACCCCTGGGTTTCCTGATGTGGTTTAAGCTGTGTTGTGGACTTACAACATCTGGGTTTGTTCTTTTTCTATATAAAATGTGTGATTTTGAGAGTGAAAACGTGGGAAAACGGAAACGTGGAAAAACTAAACGGAATCGGCTTAAAAAGATTAGACTGATTTTATAGGGCCCTACATCTGTATGTATGTGTAGGGGGCTATTCACTATGAGGTCACTGTTAGCCCTGGGGGGGGTAGACGCTCAGAGAGGGAGATGGTGAACAGAGAGAGATGGAGGGAAGGAGGGAACTGAGAGAGGGAAGAAGGGAGGGGTGTTGTCTGTAGTGAAAGACGGCTCTCTCTCTCTCGCTCTCTTTCGCTCAGCTTTAGATGGCTCAGTCTATCTAGTCTGAGAGGCTTTCATGCTTCTCTCTCCAGCTGACACACACACACACACACACACACACACACACACACACACACACACACACACTGAGCCCTCTGTGTTTCTCTGTGATGTGATTGACCACCAGATGATTAGTATGCAGTCGAAGAGAGAAGCTTAAAAACAGGGACACACAACACACACGTGTGCATGTGTAGTTGAACTGCTCTGTATCCACAACGGCTGGGTCCGGAACGCTGACTGTTGGAATTCTGTGGGAATACCGGAATGCTCTTGAAGAGCTGGAATCCCAAGGTTCTTTAAGGCAGTGGAAACGTGTGTGTGTGTGTGTGTGTGTGTGTGTGTGTGTGTGTGTGTGTGTGTGTGGAAACACAGAGTCAGCAGTGGAACAGCTGTTGAGCATTTCAGAGACATGACTACAGCTATATGCCCGTGTGCATGATGGGAAAGACAGACTGGTCCTGAGGGGGGTACAATCTGCACATGTTAGTGTTTTCCCAAGCACTGAACACCTGATTCCACTAATCAACTCATCAATAAACCTTTGATTAGTGGAATCATACGTGTAGGGATATGGCAAAAACAATAATGTACACACTTTTTGGACCCCCAGGACTAATATCAAGAAACACTGGTCAAAAGGCATTAGGCAGATCCAGAACCACAGTGATCCCTCCCTCTACATACCTCTATGACTGGCATTAGGCAGAGACAGAGAGAGACACAGAGACACAGAGACAGAACCACAGTGATCCCTCCCTCTACATACCTCTGTGACTGGCATTAGGCAGAGCCAGAACCACAGTGATCCCTCCCTCTACATACCTCTATGACTGGCATTAGGCAGAGCCAAAACCACAGTGATCCCTCCCTCTACATACCTCTATGACTGGCATTAGGCAGAGCCAGAACCACAGTGATCCCTCCCTCTACATACCTCTATGACTGGCATTAGGCAGAGACAGAGAGAGACACAGAGACAGAACCACAGTGATCCCTCCCTCTACATACCTCTATGACTGGCATTAGGCAGAGACAGAGAGAGACACAGAGACAGAACCACAGTGATCCCTCCCTCTACATACCTCTATGACTGGCATTAGGCAGAGACAGAGAGAGACACAGAGACAGAACCACAGTGATCCCTCCCTCTACATACCTCTATGACTGGCATTAGGCAGAGACAGAGAGAGACACAGAGACAGAACCACAGTGAGGTGGTGCCATGGTTTAACTTGGGAATCCACTGTCATTAGAGAGATGGTAGGTTGTCTGTCCTGACCTCTCTCTGTACAACAGGGTCAGATCAGTGGAGTAGATCTGATCTATCCTGTCGTGGCGCACACACACACACACACACACACACACACACACACACACACACACACACACACACACACACACACACACACACACACACACACACACACACACACACACACACACACACACTCTGCCAGGCGGAAAGTAGATCTGTGTTCTTTGGTGTCTATCTCTCCCCTCCCCCATCGTACCTCGCCTCCTTTAAACCACTAATTGATATACCACACACACACACACACACACACACACACACACACACACACACACACACACACACACACACACACACACACACACACACACACAGACACACACAGAGAGAGCAGTAGCTAATTGATCTCTGTGTAATCCTCTCAGTGAGTTTGGACGACAGTTTTAAATCCAGTTAGACAGTATCAGACATCACAGCTGATACTGAGCAGCGTTTCTCTTTCTGGTCCTGATGAGGTAAACAAAATGTCGGTGGAGGTTCTCTTCTGCACTGCTGAACCGATCCAGGAAATGTGGAGGAGGAGGAGTTCAGATGAAGTGTCCAAAAGAGGAAGTCACAGGCCGTCTTTCCAGTTCCTCTGGAAACCGGATGCATCCAGTTGTCGCCGAAACCCGCAGAGGGTGCCCAGATACCATACACCAAGACCTTAAAACTGGTCCCAGATCTGTGCTACCGTGAGGTGATGCACTTACCTATGTCACACCCTCTAGTTCTTAGTGGGTGGGTCTCTCTCTCTCTCTGTCTCTGTCTCCGTGTCTCTCTCTGTCTCTGTCTCTCTCTCTGTCTCTGTCTCTCTCTCCCTCTCTCTCTGTCTCTGTCTCTCTCTCTCTCTCTCTCTCTGTCTCTCTCTCTCTCTCTCTCCCTCTCTCTCTGTCTCTGTCTCTCTCTGTCTCTCTCTCTCTCTCTCTCTCTCTGTCTCTGTGTCTCTCTCTCTCTGTCTCTGTCTCTGTGTTTCTCTCTCTGTCTCTCTCTCTCTCCATCTCTGTCTCTCTCTCTCTCTGTCTCTCTCTCTCTCTCTCTGTCTCTCTCTCTCTCCATCTCTGTCTCTGTCTCTGTGTCTCTCTCTCTCTCTCTCTCTCTCTCTCTCTCTGTAATAAAATAGTAAGGGTTTCCCATAGTCCAATAGAAATATATTTTATAGAATATAAACACACCAAGGCTCAGTCCCAAATCCCCTTCTCTCTCCCACTGTCACCCCTACCAGCCCCCCTCCAATAGCCACTCTCTACACACCTAGGCTCAGTCCCAAATCCCCTTCTCTCTCCCACTGTCACCTCTACCAGCCCCCCCCCCTCCAATAGCCACTCTCTACACACCTAGGCTCAGTCCCAAATCCCCTTCTCTCTCCCACTGTCACCTCTACCAGCCCCCCCTCCAATAGCCACTCTCTACACACCTAGGCTCAGTCCCAAATCCCCTTCTCTCTCCCACTGTCACCCCTACCCTCCAATAGCCACTCTCTACACACCTAGGCTCAGTCCCAAATCCCCTTCTCTCTCCCTTCACTCTACCCTCACTCACCCGAAAGGATGCTATTAATATGTGGAATCAATGCATGTTGTGATTCTGTATGCAAGCATGACTCTCTAAGTCGCTTTGGATAAAATAGTCTGTTAGAAGGCATACAGTGCCTTCAGAAAGTATTCAGACCCCTTGACTTTTTCCACATTTTGTTACGTTACAGCCTTATTCTAAAATGTATTAAATAGTTTTTTTCCCTCATCAATCCCTCACCATAGCCCATAATGACAAAGCAAAAACAGATTTATTTAAAAAATTTTGCAAATGTATTAAAAATATAAAACTGAAATATCACATTTACATACGTTTTCATTACTTTGCTGAAGCACCTTAGCCTCAACTATTGGATATGACGCTACAAGCTTGGCACACCTGTTTTTCCATTCTTTGCAGATCCTCTCAAGCTCTGTCAGGTTGGATGGGGAGCGTCGCTGCACAGCTATTTTCAGGTCTCTCCATAGATGTTTGATCAGGTTCAAGTCCAGGCCTGGCTGGGCCACTCAAGGACATTCAGAGACTTGTCCCGAAGCCACTCCTGCGTTGTCTTGGCTGTGTGTTTAGGGTCGTTGTCCTGTTGGAAGGTGAACCTTCAACCCAGTCTGAGGTCCTGAGGTTTTCATTAAGAATCTCTCTGTAGGCCTCCTGAGTGGAGCAGCGGTCTAAGGTACTGCATCGCAGTGCTTGATGCGTCACTACAGACCCAGGTTCGATCTCAGGCTGTGTCACAACCGGCTGTGACCGGGAGTCCCATAGGGTGACGCACAATTGTCTCAGCATCGTCCGGTTTAGGGGAGGGTTTGGCCAGGTTTTTTTTTTACTTAGCTCATCGCGCTCTAGCGATTCCTTGTGGCAGGCTGGGCACCTGCAGGCTGACTTCGGTCGTCAGTTGAACAGTGTTTCTTCCGACACATTGGTGCAGCTGGTTCCCTGGTTAAGCGGGCGGGTGTTAAGGAGCGCGGTTTGGCAGGTCATGTTTCGGAGGACGCATGACTCGACCTTCGCCTTTCTCGAGCCCGTTGGGGAGTTGCAGTGATGAGACAAGATCGTAATTGGATATGACAAAATCGGGGAGAAAAAGCTTGATAATTAAAAAAAAGGATCTCTCTCTACTTTGCGCCATTCATCTTTGCCTCGATCCTTATTAGTTTCCCAGTCCCTGCCGCTGAAAAACATCCCCACAGCCTGATGCTGCCACTACCATGCTTCACCATAGGGATGGTACCAGGTTTCCTCCAGAAGTGACGCTTGGCATTCTGGCCAAAGAGTTGATTCTTGGTTTCATCAGACCAGAGAATCTTGTTTCTGATGATCTGAGAGTCTTTAGGTGCTTTTTGGCAAACTCCAAGCGGGCTGTCCAAAGGGTCTGAATACTTACGTAAAAAATAACGTATTTCTGTTTTTTATTTTCAATAAATTTGCAAACATTTCTAAAAACCTGTTTTTGCTTTGTCATTATTGGGCATTGTGTGTATATTGCTGAGAATATATATATATTTCGTTTTTCTTAATCCATTTTAGAATACGGCTGTAACGTAACAAAATGTGGAAAAAGTCAAGGGGTCTGAATACTTTCCGAAGGCGCTGTATATTATTATATTATGCTGGGGTTTGGAATTGAACCCTGTATTGACCTAACAGGATGGAATGGACACTATACACTGCTACAGTGTAGCCAGGGGAAAGGGACCTGGGCTGTGGTTTGGAATCGATCCTTGTGGTCCATTTAACAATAATAAGTACATTTCTCTTCTCTTCTGTCGCACTCTGGTGTCATATCAGTGACTGTCTGTTCTGTCTCAAATCCTATTTCAAATCGTACTGTCTCCTCTGTTCCCATGGTAGTATTTATTAAAAGTCGACTTTGGGCAAAAAACACAAAAATGGGGGCTTTAAACTGTATAACTGCTCAATGCACCATCATACCAGGTCATGTAATGCTTTACAAACACAAGATAGATGGATGAAGAAGATATTTGGCTACTAAAGTGCCGTTTCTTACCTTTCTCTACAGCTTCAGTCCAAAATGAGATCCTGTGAAATGGCGTCAACACATACTGGAGGAGCTACTGGTTAGCTACAGTAGCTAGCCTAGCTATCAAACTAGCCATGTCTGTCGCGGCGCTCATGGAGGAGCTACTGGTTAGCTACAGTGGCTAGCCTAGCTATCAAACTAGCTATGTCTGTCGTGGCGCTCATGGAGGAGCTACTGGTTAGCTACAGTGGTTAGCTACAGTGGCTAGCTTAGCTAACAAACTAGCCATGTCTGTCGCGGCGCTCATGGAGGAGCTACTGGTTAGCTACAGTGGTTAGCTACAGTGGCTAGCCTAGCTATCAAACTAGCTATGTCTGTCGTGGCGCTCATGGAGGAGCTACTGGTTAGCTACAGTGGTTAGCTACAGTGGCTAGCTTAGCTAACAAACTAGCCATGTCTGTCGCAATGCTCATGGAGGAGCTACTGGCTAGTTACAGTGGCTAGTTATGACCAGAATGACACATTGATTAAGCACCGAAGGCACACCCTATTTCTGTTTGAAAAGTGAGGAAGAGGCGGAGTTGGATCGTTTTTTTTACGTGCCCAAAGTCGACATTTTATTTATTGACCCTTATTTGACCAGGTAAGTTGACTGAGAATACATTTTCATTTACAGCAACCACCCGGGGAAGAGGAGAGAGAATGAGCCAATTGGAAGTTGGGGATGATGAGGTGGCCATGATGGTATGAGGGCCAGACACCATTTAGCCAGGACCCTACTCTTCGGATAAGTACCATGGGAGAGTCTCTGGTTCTATCTCTCTCCATTTACTGGATATCATTGAACTGGGCTCTGGGCACAGTCACGATGGTAGTAGAGAATCGTCTTGTTTCACATTCCATAAGGATGCTTTCTGTTGAGGTAACATTCAAAGAGCAGAAGTGTCCCATTTCTATACGTTTTGTTGAGAGGGTGACACTGTTTAGTTGGATATGTCGTTATGTCCAGGGAATGGCCTGGTGTAGTGACCTACTGGGGTCATTGTAGCTACGCTAGTCACTAGCTGTACACAGTGTAAAGCAGGGGTGTTCAAATCTTACTCGTGGGAGTCCGAAGTACTGCTGGTTTTCTGTTCTACCTGATAATCCCAAAGCTCAGCCACCTGGGGCTGTTGTGTGAAGATGGTATCTCTTCACCCGTAGCACAATTCCTTTGGAACTTGTTTTAGATTGTATCAGCAGCGGCAGAATTCCTGTCCACTATTCCGGAACCTACAGACATTGTCCCGGCATGTTCTGGAGCAGAATGCTTTTCCATGTGTATCCTGGAGGAAGGGAAACTTTCTTCAAGCTTTCAGAGTAGACATATCCAGCTGTGTGTTATATCATGTCACAGATAAAGACCATAAACCAAATATAATTTTATGTCACATGCTTCGTCAACAACCTACTCACAGATCAAATCTTTGGCAGCCCCTCCCCTCTCTCTTTCTTTCTCTCTTTCCTTCCCTTTCATCTTCTACCAGACATGCATCATTCCCCCACCCCCTTCCTGCTCTCCCTCATCTGGTTCTCTCTTTCTCTCTTTTTTGAGTCAGACAAACACCCCTCGCTCTCTCTTTCTCGCTCTCTTTCTCTCTCTCTCATTCTGTCCCTCATTCTCTGTCTCTCTCTCTGTCAGACATCAAATCAAAATCCAATATTTTTTTTTTTTATAAAGCCCTTCTTACATCAGCTGAAATCTCAAAGTGCTGTACAGAAACCCAGCCTAAAACCCCAAACAGCAAGCAATGCAGGTGTAGAAGCATAGTGGCTAGGAAAAACTCTCTAGAAAGGCCAGAACCAAGGAAGAAACCTAGAGAGGAACCAGGCTATGAGGGGTGGCCAGTCCTCTTCTGGCTGTGCCGGGTGGAGATTATAACAGAACATGGCCAAGATGTTCAAATGTTCATAGATGACCAGCAGGGTCAAATAATAATAATCACAGTGGTTGTCGAGGCTGCAACAGGTCAGCACCTCAGGAGTCAATGTCAGTTGGCTTTTCATAGCCGATCATTCAGAGTATCTCTACTGCTCCTGCTGTTTCTAGAGAGTTGAAAACAGCAGGTCTGGGACAGGTAGCACGTCCGGTGAACAGGTCAGGGTTCCATAGCCGCAGGCAGAACAGTTGAAACTGGAGCAGCAGCACAGCCAGGTGGACTGGGGACAGCAAGGAGTCATCAGGCCAGGTAGTCCTGAGGCATGGTCCTATGGCTCAGCTCCTCCGAGAGAGAGAGAGAGAGAAAGAATGAAAGAGAGAATTAGAGAGAGCATACTTAAACTCACACAGGACACAGGATAAGACAGGAGAAATACTCCAGATATAACAGACTGACCCTAGCCCCCCGACACATAAACTACTGCAGCATAAACTACTGCAGCATAAATACTGGAGGCTGAAACAGGAGGGGTCGGGAGACACTTTGGCCCGTCCGACGATACCCCCGGACAGGGCCAAACAGGCAGGATATAACCCCACCCACTTTGCCAAAGCACAGCCCCCACACCACTAGAGGGATAACTTCAACCACCAACTTACCATCCTGAGACAAGGCAGAGTATAGCCCACAAAGATCTCCGCCACGGCACAACCCAAGGGGGTCGCCAACCCAGACAGGAAGATCACGTCAGTGACTCAACCCACTCAAGTGACGCACCCCTCCTAGGGACGGCATGGAAGAGCACCAGTAAGCCAGTGACTCAGCCCCTGTAATAGGGTTAGAGGCAGAAAATCCCAGTGGAGAGAGGGGAACCGGCCAGGCAGAGACAGCAAGGGCGGTTCGTTGCTCCAGTGCCTTTCCGTTCACCTTCACACTCCTGGGCCAGACTACACTCAATCATAGGACCTACTGAAGTCTTCAATAAAGACGTAAAGGTTGAGACCGAGTCTGCGCCTCTCACATGGGTAGGCAGACCATTCCATAAAAATGGAACTCTATAGGAGAAAGCCCTGCCTCCAGCTGTTTGCTTAGAAATTATAGGGACAGTTAGGAGGCCTGTGTCTTGTGACCGTAGTGTATGTGTAGGTATGTACGGCAGGACCAAATCGGAAAGATAGGTAGGAGCAAGCCCATGTAATGCTTTGTAGGTTAGCAGTAAAACCTTGAAATCAGCCCTTGCCTTAACAGGAAGCCAGTGTAGGGAGGCTAGCACTGGAGTAATATGATCAAATCTTTTGGTTCTAGTCAAGATTCTAGCAGCCGTGTTTAGCACTAACTGAAGTTTATTTAGTGTCTTATCCGGGTAGCCGGAAAGTAGAGCATTGCAGTAGTCTAGTCTAGAAGTGACAAAAGCATGGATGAATTTTTCTGCATCATTTTTGGACAGCAAGTTTCAGATTTTTGCAATGTTATGTAGATGCAAAAAAGCTGTCTTTGAAACAGTCTTGATATGTTCGTCAAAAGAGAGATCAGGGTCCAGAGTAACACCGAGGTCCTGCACAGTTTTATTTGAGACGACTGTACAACCATCAAGATTAATTGTCAGATTCAACAGAAGATCTCTTTGTTTCTTGGGACCTAGAACAAGCATCTCTGTTGACATCAAAGTGTTCAGAGTGTGTGTGATCTGTGTGTTGGATCTGACACACACTGCTCCCCGAACTTCTGCTCCTGTTACCCCAAAGCAGGAGTGAGTGTGTGTTGTTAGCTCCGGTACCGCTTGCCGTGCAGTAGCAGAGAGAACAGTCTATGACTCGGGTGGCTGGAGTTTTTTGCAAATTTTCAGAGGAAGGCCCCTAAAAATTGCCCCCCTCACCTCTATTTTTACGATGCTGTGTATCAATGGCTAGGCTAACAGGTAGCCTACAGAATGTAGCCTATTCTTTCATAATAAAAGTGTCTGGTATGGTCATTTAAAAAAAAAAATCAAGATCAGGGGTAAAATATCCCTGGACTGTCCATATTTTACATTTTCAACTACATCAAGTCAATCAGTTATTTGTTCCAGAAGAGAGGGTTTGGAATGGAACCCACGCCGACACAGTAGGCCTATATGTGTGCGCAGACGGCAGCGGCCCTAACCGATACATCACCCCCGGCCATGATTAAACTACATGTTGACAGTTGATTCATAACCTTAGGTTCACTAGAAACCTTCAGATTTCCTCTTTTATATATATATATATATATATATATATACAGTTGAAGTCGGAAGTTTACATACACCTTAGCCAAATACATTTAAACTCAGTTTTTTACAATCCCTGACATTTAATCCGAGTAAAAATTCCCTGTATTTGGTCAGTTAGGATCAACACTTTATTTTAAGATTGTGAAATGTCAGAATAATATTTGAGAGAATGATTGATTTAATTCAGCTTTTATTTCTTTCATCACATTCCCAGAGGGTCAGAAGTTTACATACACTCAATTAGTATTTGGTAGCATTGCCTTTAACTTGACTTTCAAATATTTTATAAAGGCAGGGCAGGATGGATATAGGTCTATAACAGTTTGGGTCTAGAGTGTCTCCCCCTTTGAAGAGGGGGATGACCGCGGCAGCTTTCCAATCTTTGGGGATCTCAGACGATACGAAAGAGAGGTTGAACAGGCTAGTAGGGGTTGCAACGATTTTGGCGGATAATTTTAGAAAGAGAGGGTCCAGATTGACTAGCCCGGCTGATTTGTAGGGATCCAGATTGTTTTTAGCTCTTTCAGAACATCAGCTGTCTGAATTTGGGTGAAGGAGAAGCGGGAGTGAGGGGGGGGGGGGGGGGGGGGGCTTGTTGGCCGGGGTAGGAGTAGCCAGGTGGAAAGCATGGCCAGCCGTAGAAAAATACTTATTGAAATGATCAATTATCGTAGATTATGTGGAATTAGTTTTGATAGGCTACAGTAGACTATAATTTAGGTGGATTAGTTTTGATAGTCTACAGTAGACTATAGTTTAGGTGGATAAGTTTTGATAGTCTACAATAGACTATAGTTTAAGTGTATTAGTTTTGATAGACTACAGTAGACTATAGTTTAGGTGTATTAGTTTTGATAGACTATAGTTGTAACGGTCGTCGTATATAGTGGACCAAGGCGCAGCGGGTTGAGTGCTCATATTAACTTTTATTTGAACACTTAATGAAACAAAACAAGAAAACAAACGAACAAACAGTAATGCAGGCTAACACTAGCAGTGCAAAAACAACTTCCCAGAAAGGAGAGGTGAAAACAGGGCTACCTAAGTATGACTCCCAATCAGCAACAACGATGTACAGCTGTTCCTGATTGAGAGCCATACCAGGCCAACACAAAGAAATACAAAACATAGAACATAACCAAAAACCCCGGAATACTCTAAACAAACACCCCTCTACATAAACACATATCCCAACAAACCCCGAACCACATAAAACAAACACCCCCCTGTCACGTCCTGACCAAACTACAATAACAAATAACCCCTTTACTGGTCAGGACGTGGCAATAGTAGACTATAGTTTAGGTGTATTAGTTTTGATAGACTATAGTTTAGGTGTATTTGTTTTGATAGACTACTGTAGACTATAGTTTAGGTGTATTTGTTTTGATAGACTATAGTTTAGGTGTATTTGTTTTGATAGACTATAGTTTAGGTGTATTTGTTTTGATAGACTACTGTAGACTATAGTATAGGTGTATTTGTTTTGATAGTTTAGGTGTATTTGTTTTGATAGACTATAGTTTAGGTGTATTTGTTTGTATAGTCTACGGTAGACTATAGTTTAGGTGTATTAGTTTGATAGACTATAGTTTAGGTGGATTAGTTTTGATAGACTACAGTTTAGGTGTATTAGTTTTGATAGACTATAGTTTAGGTGGATTAGTTTTGATAGTCTACAGTAGACTATAGTTTAGGTGGATTAGTTTTGATAGACTATATAGTAGACTATAGTTTAGGTGTATTAGTTTTGATAGTCTACAGTAGACTATAGTTTAGGTGGATTCGTTTTGATAGACTACGGTAGGCTATAGTTTAGGTGGATTAGTTTTGATAGTCTACAGTAGACTATAGTTTAGGTGGATTCGTTTTGATAGACTATAGTTTAGGTGTATTTGTTTGTATAGTCTACGGTAGACTACAGTTTAGGTGTATTTGTTTTGATAGACTACAGTTTAGGTGGATTAATTTTGATAGTCTACGGTAGGCTATAGTTTAGGTGTATTTGTTTTGATAGTCTACGGTAGGCTATAGTTTAGGTGTATTAGTTTTGATAGTCTACAGTAGACTATAGTTTAGGTGGATTAGTTTTGATAGACTACAGTAGACTATAGTTTAGGTGGATTAGTTTTGATAGTCTACAGTAGACTATAGTTTAGGTGTTTTAGTTTTGATAGTCTACAGTAGACTATAGTTTAGGTGGATTAGTTTTGATAGTCTACAGTAGACTACTGTACGGATACACTTGACACTTGTATGTCATAGCGGAGACCAATATCTGTCTTGTTATTAAGCTATATAAAAGTATGGTTGTTGATGCAGTAACGGGGCCTATAGGTCTACTGTAGCAGTAGGACATGTATTCATATTCTGTTTGGCTTCAGCCTTGGAACGAGGGCGAGAGGGAGGATGATTTTGGGCAAGAGGGAGGATGATTCTGGGCGAGAGGGAGGATGATTCTGGGCGAGAGGGAGGATGATTCTGGGCGAGAGGGAGGATGATTCTGGGCGAGAGGGAGGATGATTTTGGGCGAGAGGGAGGATGATTCTGGGCGAGAGGGAGGATGATTCTGGGCGAGAGGGAGGATGATTTTGATACCTGCCACTGGTCCTCATTGACTCGACTGCCCCTGCATGGAGAGAAGGAGAACTGCAGGGTTTGTAGTGAACGTATCTAAATCACGAGGCTAATTTGAATATCCTGTTTCGCAGGAAAATGATCCACGACAAAATGAAGATCTGACATCTGTATGTATAATGTCCAGCTCTACACGAGATTTTCCTGTAGGAGTTAGTGATGGGGGGCGGGGGGGGGGGGGGGGGGGGGGGGGTTCACTTGAGGCCTGCTTTGTGTTCATTTACAATCAACTTCCTCTTCTCTTCCTGTACCCTACAATGCTCATTGTGACATCATATCCTCTTTCCTCCCTTTCCCGCCTCTTGTGTTTCTG
>NC_042970.1:82510174-82522674 GCF_901001165.1 Salmo trutta | reverse complement strand
ACCTGGGGGACGTGGGAGAACTGGGGGACCTGGGGGAACTGGGAGACCTGGGGGATGTGGGAGAACTGGGGGACCTGGGGGATGTGGGAGAACTGGGGGAACTGGGGGACCTGGGAGAACTGGGGGACCTGGGGGACCTGGGAGACCTGGGAGAACTGGGAGAACTGGGAGACCTGGGGGATGTGGGAGAACTGGGGAACCTGGGAGACCTGGAAGAACTGGGGGACCTGGGAGAACTGGGAGAACTGGGGGACCTGGGAGAACTGGGGGACCTGGGAGAACTGGGAGAACTGGGGGACCTGGGGGACCTGGGGGAACTGGGAGACCTGGGGGATGTGGGAGAACTGGGGGACCTGGGGGAACTGGGAGACCTGGGGGATGTGGGAGAACTGGGGGACCTGGGGGAACTGGGAGATCTGGGAGAACTGGGCCAATTTCACATTAGCGCAGTTAGAAGCTGAATACTGCTGAACTGTTACAGTATACTGTAAGGTAATCAGTTCTGAATTTTGGGGAAAATCCCTGGAATTTCAGTGTTTATAGAACAGTTTCTACACCAAGGTCATTGACCCTGTAACCATAGTAACAGGGCCAGGAGGGGAGAGAGAGAAAAAGAGAGAGAGAATCTGCAGTGACTTGTTTAGGCTTTCTCTCTCTCTCTTTCTTTCTCTCTCTCTCTCTCTCTCTCTCTGGTAAACAAGTGTATTCTGTCTGTTCCGTGTGAAGCAGTGTGATAGTGTGATACAGAGTGATGTCAGATTAGCCCAGTGTTTCTGAAATAGATTATTTAGGTCATATTGGACCCTTTGGCTGGCTGGGGTACACACACACACACACACACACACACACACACACACACGTTATCGTCACACACTTCTACACTGACTTGCCTCTTCCTTGGCAAACACATTTCAAACACTGCACTCTGCTTCTCTCTCTCTCTCTCTGTACCATTCTGTCTCTGTTCTCTCTGGCCTAGAAAGGTTGCCATGGAGACAGCAGCAGATTTGATGCAGATGGCATATTCATGATGTAGTGGAGAGACAGGGAGCTGTGTGTGCCTGACTGGTGACTACATGGTAGCGATGTGTTTAGCAGGTTTAAATATTTGATGATTAACTGTTATAGTTGATGTTAAATATTTGATATTGAGCTCTTTCTCTCTCTCTCTGGCTGTATGTGTAGTTCTTCCGTTATTTCTTATTGTTAGTTGGTTGTTATGTGAGTTGTTTGCCAGGGCTTTCTGGGTCGATGTAACCAATCACATGGAATCACTGTCATTGGAAGACAGGATAGATTGACTCTGTTAGTCTCTATAGGCCTATGACTGTAACTGTCCATGGGCTAACTAATTATATGTAGGGCTTGACATTAGCTTTTTAGCTTTCGGACAAGTAGGACAGATTTTTTACTTGTTCAAAAGCTTAAGTCACTTGTCCAGTTACTTGTAATACAATGTTTACATAACTGTATGATGCAAGAAACCACTTTACAAAATAAAATGCATTACTATTTTTTTTACTATAGAGAATCAGACAAAAATGTAGGCTACACTTTGCCTATAGGCTTCAATATGCAAAAAAAGCCAGTCTCAGAATACAACACTGCCCCTTTAAGGCTCTCCTAGAGGGTCTCCTAGAGGGTCTCCTAGACTAGAGGCTCTCCTAGACTAG
This sequence comes from Salmo trutta, assembly GCF_901001165.1. NCBI lineage: Eukaryota > Metazoa > Chordata > Actinopteri > Salmoniformes > Salmonidae > Salmo > Salmo trutta. Next base: position 82,521,001 of record NC_042970.1, on the reverse strand, counting down.
AGGCTCTCCTAGACTAGAGGCTCTCCTAGACTAGAGGGTCTCCTAGAGGGTCTCCTAGACTAGAGGCTCTCCTAGACTAGAGGCTCTCCTAGAGGGTCTCCTAGAGGAACTCCTAGAGGGTCTCCTAGAGGGTCTCCTAGAGGGTCTCCTAGACTAGAGGGTCTCCTAGAGGGTCTCCTAGAGGGTCTCCTAGACTAGAGGGTCTCCTAGACTAGAGGGTCTCCTAGAGGGTCTCCTAGAGGGTCTCCTAGAGGCTCTCCTAGAGGGTCTCCTAGAGGGACTCCTAGACTAGAGGGTCTCCTAGAGGGTCTCCTAGACTAGAGGCTCTCCTAGAGGGTCTCCTAGACTAGAGGCTCTCCTAGAGGGTCTCCTAGAAGTCCCTAGAGGGACTCCTAGACTAGAGGCTCTCCTAGAGGGTCTCCTAGAGGGTCTCCTAGAGGAACTCCTAGACTAGAGGGTCTCCTAGACTAGAGTCTCTCCTAGATGGTCTCCTAGACTAGAGGCTCTCCTAGACTAGAGGCTCTCCTAGACTAGAGGGTCTCCTAGAGGGTCTCCTAGAGGCTCTCCTAGACTAGAGGGTCTCCTAGAGGGTCTCCTAGAGGGACTCCTAGAGGGTCTCCTAGAGGGACTCCTAGAGGGACTCCTAGAGGGACTCCTAGACTAGAGGGCCTCCTAGAGGGTTTCCTAGACTAGAGGCTCTCCTAGAGGGTCTCCTAGAGGGACTCCTAGACTAGAGGCTCTCCTAGAGGGTCTCCTAGAGGGTCTCCTAGAGGGACTCCTAGACTAGAGGGTCTCCTAGACTAGAGTCTCTCCTAGATGGTCTCCTAGACTAGAGGTTCTCCTAGACTAGAGGGTCTCCTAGAGGGTCTCCTAGAGGGTCTCCTAGAGGGTCTCCTAGACTAGAGGGTCTCCTAGAGGGTCTCCTAGAGGGACTCCTAGACTAGAGGGTCTCCTAGAGGGTCTCCTAGAGGGACTCCTAGACTAGAGGGTCTCCTAGACTAGAGGCTCTCCTAGATGGTCTCCTAGACTAGAGGCTCTCCTAGACTAGAGGCTCTCCTAGAGGGTCTCCTAGAGGCTCTCCTAGACTAGAGGGTCTCCTAGATGGTCTCCTAGACTAGAGGGTCTCCTAGACTAGAGGTCTCCTAGAGGCTCTCCTAGAGGGTCTCCTAGATGGTCTCCTAGACTAGATGGTCTCCTAGACTAGAGACTCTCCTAGACTAGAGGGTCTCCTAGAGGATCTCCTAGAGGGTCTCCTAGACTAGAGGGTCTCCTAGAGGCTCTCCTAGACTAGAGGGTCTCCTAGAGGGTCTCCTAGAGAGTCTCCTAGACTAGAGGGTCTCCTAGAGGCTCTCCTAGAGGCTCTCCTAAACTAGAGGGTCTCCTAGAGGGTCTCTTAGAGGGTCTCCTAGACTAGAGGATCTCCTAGAGGGTCTCCTAAAGGGTCTCCTAGACTAGAGGGTCTCCTAGACTAGAGGGTATCCTAGAGGCTCTCCTAGAGGGTCTCCTAGATGGTCTCTTAGACTAGAGGCTCTCCTAGACTAGAGGGTCTCCTAGAGGGTCTCCTAGACTAGAGGCTTTCCTAGAGGGTCTCCTAGACTAGAGGGTCTCCTAGAGGGTCTCCTAGACTAAAGGCTCTCCTAGAGGGTCTCCTGGAGGATGGTTTGTCACCCTTGGTAGCATATAATATATTGCAACATTACTGTTTCAACCAAATTCTTTTGATGCCCTGTCATCCCTGGGATGATAAAAAAACATGTCTGCGGTTGAAAACAGACTCCGGGACAGTTCTGGGATGACAAATCCAAAATGCATACAACCACTGCACATTCAAAAATAAAACACTAAGCAATGAGGCTGATGCAACAGATCAGACCGTTTTAGCTTGAAATGTTGATAAAGCTGTTTTTCTTCGCATTATAAACTCAACAATGCGCACGTGGCTGTGGGCTGTTGGACAACAACATGTTCCAAAATGCAATTAGCGGGAAAACACCGTTCTCAAACGTCCACCGCACACATGAGCGGTTTCATGTGGCAGAGATGGAAAATATCCATTGGAAATTATGAAAGGCTAGGTCTAAAGATGCATCAACTAGTATGGGTTACTAATATAACTAGGATTATCATCAACTAGCATGGGTTACTAATATAACTGTCACGTCCTGGCCAGTATAAGGGTTAATTGTTATTGTAGTTTGGTCAGGACGTGGCAGAGGGTATTTGTTTTATGTGGTTCAGGGTGGTGTGTTAGTTAGGAGGGCGTTTGATTTATTATTTCAGGGTTTTGAGTTGTGGTCTATGTTTATGTATTTCTATGTGTAGTCTAGTGAGTGTGTTTCTATGTTGGGTTAATTGGGGTGGACTTCCAATTGAAGGCAGCTGTTTGGTGTTGCCTTTGATTGGAGGTCCTATATTAGTTGGGTGTGTTTGTCTGTGCATTTGTGGGAGATTTTCTTGTTTTGCTGAGTGAGCCTTTCAAGACTGTTTCGTCGGTCGTTTTGTTATTTTTGTATGTTCATTTTGAGTAAATAAATGTCGAAATGAGCGTACACATACCTGCTGCGTTTTGGTCCTCCATTTCCAACGACAAGCGTGACAATAACTAGGATTATCATCAACTAGCATGGGTTACTAATATAACTAGGATTATCATCAACTAGCATGGGTTACTAATATAACTAGGATTATCATCAACTAGCATGGGTTACTAATATAACTAGGATTATCAACAACTAGCATGGGTTACTAATATAACTTGGATTATCATCAACTAGCATGGGTTACTAATATAACTAGGATTATCATCAACTAGCATGGGTTACTAATATAACTAGGATTATCATCAACTAGCATGGGTTACTAATATAACTAGGATTATCATCAACTAGCATGGGTTACTAATATAACTAGGATTATCATCAACTAGCATGGGTTACTAATATAACTAGGATTATCATCAACTAGCATGGGTTACTAATATAACTAGGATTATCATCAACTAGCATGGGTTACTAATATAACTAGGATTATCATCAACTAGCATGGGTTACTAATATAACTAGGATTATCATCAACTAGCATGGGTTACTAATATAACTAGGATTATCAACAACTAGCATGGGTTACTAATATAACTTGGATTATCATCAACTAGCATGGGTTACTAATATAACTAGGATTATCATCAACTAGCATGGGTTACTAATATAACTAGGATTATCATCAACTAGCATGGGTTACTAATATAACTAGGATTATCATCAACTAGCATGGGTTACTAATATAACTAGGATTATCATCAACTAGCATGGGTTACTAATATAACTAGGATTATCATCAACTAGCATGGGTTACTAATATAACTAGGATTATCATCAACTAGCATGGGTTACTAATATAACTAGGATTATCATCAACTAGCATGGGTTACTAATATTACTAGGATTATCATCAACTAGCATGGGTTACTAATATAACTAGGATTATCATCAACTAGCATGGGTTACTAATATGACTAGGATTTATGCCTTTGGCTGCTGGACAACAAAATATCTTTGATTTGAAAATCTATAGAACATGAGAAAAATGCTGGTTTCCATGGCAGTGTTTCTGAAATCATTCCTTCAACATTGATATGGTCGTATTTTGGCTAGGCTACTTTAAAACAAGGTAAGACACGTCCAGGTTTTAAACAATTACGTTTATGGTTAAATAGTTTCAAAATGCTGACCGCCTCCGCTCAGATTCAAGGTGAGTGATGTGTGGTGCTCAACAGGCCCTGTCCTTCACTCTGTGGTCTTCTGAGCATTTGATCTGAATGAACCGAGCCTCGAGCTTGTCGACAGAATCAAGCCTTTAGACGTTAATGTGAATTATCCTTCATTATATATGTCAAACATGGCTGGCGTTTAGCCTGTATTTATGTCATTAAAGTACTATTAAAATTCGGCTCCATTTTCTGGCGCCTCATCAGCGTTGGGTTGGACATGAGGCTGTAGGCATATCATCTGCACTTTGACATTTTATTTATGTACATGGAAAAAAAGATTTGAATATTATTCCAATTTTGGCCTCTAATCCAATTTTGATCAGACGAATTGTTTGATATTGTGATTTATTTTCTGTTTCCTTAAAAATCCTTCTTTAAAAAATGTCTTCGGGATCGGTGTCCCTTCCACGGGACGGTTGAGCTAACGTAGGCTAATGCGATTAGCATGAGGTTGGAAGTAACAAGAACGTTTCCCAGGACACAGACATATCTGATATTGGCAGAAAGCTTAAATTCTTGTTAATCTAACTGCAGTATCCAATTTACAGTAGCTATTACAGTGAAAGAATACCATGCTATTGTTTGAGGAGAGTGCATAATTTTTAACATGAGAAGTTATTAATAAACAAATTAGGCACATTTGGGCAGTCTTGAAACAAAATGTGGAACATAATTGTAATGGTTCATTGGATCAGTCTAAAACTTTGCATATACACTGATACCATCTAGTTGCCAAAATATAAATTGCACCTGGGCTGGAATAATACATTATGGCCTTTCTCTTGCATTTCAAAGATGATGGTACAAAAAAAATACAAAATAACGGTTGTTTTTTTCTTTCTATACATTTCTACCAGATCTTTTGTGTTATATTCTACTACATTCCTTTCACATTTCCACAAACTTCAAAGTGTTTCCTTTCAAATGGTACCAAGAATATGCATATCCTTGCTTCAGGTCCTGAGCTGCAGGACGTTAGATTTGGGTCATTTTAGGCGAAAATTGAAAAAAGGGGCGGATCCTTAAGAGGTTGTCTCCTCCCCTTCATCTACACTGACTGAAGTGGATTTAACAGGTGACATCAATAAGGGGTCATAGCTTTCACCTGGATTCACCTGGTCAGTCTGTCATGTTCCTAGTGTTTTATACGCTCAGTGTAAACATGTACACACACACTACGTACACTTACATACACACTCCTCTGTCACTGTTTCTGAGGTAGCAGTGGCACTGACCTCACGGAGTGAGAGAACACGCTTTTACCTATATCCTTCTCTCTCACACTCGCTCTCTCGCTCTCTCTCTCCATTTATCTCTCTCTCCCCATCTCGCTTCTCTCTCCCTCTCTAAGCGGATGGAGGACGTCATTAAGTCCTCTGATAGAAGAAGGCATTAGAACAGTGAGAATAAACGGAGTGAGAGAGAGAGAGCTTAAGAGAGAAAGAGAGAGGGAGAGAATTTGTTTGATTCTCCCTCCCCCTTCCTTCCATTGTCTAGCATACACATCCCTCCCTCCATCTCTGTGGTATAACAATATGAGGTCCATCATAGAACTCTGATTTATAACCACAGAGCTCTTTTAATGGGTGGACACACACACACACACACACACACACACACACACACACACACACACACACACACACACACACACACACACAGGGTTTAACAGTGTAGTTAATGGAGTAGAATGAAGGGCTATAATGATGGTTATAAGAAGACATTACAGACAGAGACAAACAGAGGACTGGTTAGTGAGGAGGATCCCCCTCTCTCTGATGTGTGTGTGTGTGTGATCCCCCTCTCTCTGATGTGTGTGTGTGTGTGATCCCTCTCTCTCTGATGTGTGTGTGTGTGTGTGATCCCTCTCTCTCTGATGTGTGTGTGTGTGATCCCCCTCTCTCTGATGTGTGTGTGTGTGTGATCACCCTCTCTCTGATGTATGTGTGTGATCCCCCTCTCTCTCTATGATGTGTGTGTGTGATCCCCCTCTCTCTGATGTGTGTGTGTGTGTGTGATCCCCCTCTCTCTGATGTGTGTGTGTGTGTGTGATCCCCCTCTCTCTCTCTGATGTGTGTGTGTGTGTGTGATCCCCCTCTCTCTCTGATGTGTGTGTGTGATCCCCCTCTCTCTGATGTGTGTGTGTGTGTGATCCCCCTCTCTCTCTCTGATGTGTGTGTGTGATCCCCCTCTCTCTCTCTGATGTGTGTGTGTGTGTGATCCCCCTCTCTCTCTGATGTGTGTGTGTGATCCCCCTCTCTCTCTCTGATGTGTGTGTGTGTGTGATCCCCCTCTCTCTCTCTGATGTGTGTGTGTGTGTGATCCCCATCTCTCTCTCTGATGTGTGTGTCTGTGTGTGATCCCCCTCTCTCTCTGATGTGTGTGTGTGATCCCCCTCTCTCTCTGATGTGTGTGTGTGTGTGATCCCCCTCTCTCTCTCTGATGTGTGTGTGTGATCCCCTCTCTCTCTCTGATGTGTGTGTGTGATCCCCCTCTCTCTCTCTGATGTGTGTGTGTGATCCCCCTCTCTCTCTGATGTGTGTGTGTGATCCCCCCTCTCTCTGATGTGTGTGTGTGATCCCCCTCTCTCTCTCTGATGTGTGTGTGTGATCCCCTTCTCTCTGATGTGTGTGTGTGTGATCCCCCTCTCTCTCTGATGTGTGTGTGTGATCCCCCTCTCTCTCTCTGATGTGTGTGTGTGTGTGATCACCGACAGGTAGCCTAGTGGTTAGAGCGTTGGGCCAGTAACCGAAAGGTTGCTGGCCCAACGTGGATGTTGATTAAGGCAGCCCCCCCCCCACCTCTCTGATTCAGAGGGTTAAATGCTGGAGACACATTTCAGTTGTACAACTGACTAGGTATCCCCCTCTCCCTCCCACTGGTGTGTGTGTGTGTCTGTCTGTCTGTCTGTCTGTCTGTCTGTCTGTCTGTCTGTCTGTCTGTCTGTCTGTCTGTCTGTCTGTCTGTCTGTCTGTCTGTCTGTCTGTCTGTCTGTGTGTGTGTGTGTGTGTGTGTGTGTGTGTGTGTGTGTGTGTGTGTGTGTGTGTGTGTGTGTGTGTGTGTGTGTGTGTTTTTGCCGGAGCCAGCGCTGCAGAGTAATCACATTATGTGTGGTCTGGCGACCCGGCCATTGTCCAGCCACAGTGTGATTCTTGGTAGTCCTATAGCCGTAGGGAGAGGTTGGGACTCTGTCTGTCTGTCTGTCTGTCTGTCTGTCTGTCTGTCTGTCTGTCTGTCTGTCTGTCTGTCTGTCTGTCTGTCTGTCTGTCTGTCTGTCTGTCTGTCTGTCTGTCTGTCTACTCCACACTGTCTCCTGCTGGTGGGTGATAGAACAGCAAACACGCACACAGAGGCTGGACTGTGTGTGTGTGTGTGTGTGTGTGTGTGTGTGTGTGATATTGGCCAATGTGATAACACTTTCTGTGATATCGGCCAATGAGATAACACTTCCTGTTTCCTGTCTTTTCTGCAGTGCCGGCATTGCCGTGGGTTTCTATGGAAACGGGGAGTCATGTGACGGAGCCAACCGACTGGCGTATTCTCTACGGCACGCCAACCGCACCGTGGCAGGGGTCGACAAACTGGTGGGACAGTCACACACACACACACACACACACACACACACACACACACACACACACACACACACACACACTAACATGTATACTCCAAACATAAGCACAGAGCGCTAACGTCCCTCCACTTTCATCCTACCGCACAGAGCGCTAACATCCATACACTTTCATCCTACCACACAGAGCGATAACATCCCTCCACTTTCATCCTACCACACAGAGCGATAACATCCCTCCACTTTCATCCTACCGCACAGAGCGCTAACATCCATACACTTTCATCCTACCGCACAGAGCGCTAACATCCATCCACTTTCATCCTACCACACAGAGCGATAACATCCCTCCACTTTCATCCTACCGCACAGAGCGCTAACATCCATCCACTTTCATCCTACCACACAGAGCGATAACATCCCTCCACTTTCATCCTACCGCACAGAGCGCTAACATCCCTCCACTTTCATCCTACCGCACAGAGCGATAACATCCATACACTTTCATCCTACCGCACAGAGCGCTAACATCCATCCACTTTCATCCTACCACACAGAGCGATAACATCCCTCCACTTTCATCCTACCACACAGAGCGATAACATCCCTCCACTTTCATCCTACCGCACAGAGCGCTAACATCCATACACTTTCATCCTACCGCACAGAGCGCTAACATCCATCCACTTTCATCCTACCACACTAAGGGCTAACATCCCTCCACTTTCATCCTACCACACAGAGCGATAACATCCCTCCACTTTCATACTACCTCTCAAGAGTTTCCAGATTCCAAAAACCACTCCCAGATGTGTCTCTCTGTCTGTCTCTCTAGGTGACGGACAGTGCCCTGTCTCTGAACCAGACAGTGGAGGGAGGTCTGGTCCAGTTGGAGACGGTCTACTCTGAACAGACTGACTATGTGTCTATCGTCCAGAAGCTCCAGGGTCAGCTGGATGAACTGGTCAGACTCATGGTGGACATCCCCTTCTGGAGTAACTCTGATATCTCACTAGAAGACCTGGCCATCAAGACTGAAGCCTTTGACTGGTACAGGTGAGTTACAGCTGTATACATGTACTATACATGGTTACTATTATAGTTCTATCTGCTGGAGTAGCTGAAGACCTGCCTTCCTTTATATATTGTCTTATTTATTCTGTTATATTATATATTTGTACCTGACTCTGTTGTATATAGTGTTATATAGTGTTATATAGTGTTGTATATAGTGTTATATAGTGTTATATAGTGTTGTATATAGTGTTATATAGTGTTGTATATAGTGTTGTATAGTGTTATATAGTGTTATATAGTGTTATATAGTGTTATATAGTGTTGTATAGTTTTATATAGTGTTATATAGTGTTGTATAGTCTTATATAGTGTTATATATTGTGTTATATAGTGTTGTATAGTGTTGTATATAGTGTTATATAGTGTTATATAGTGTTATATAGTGTTATATAGTGTTATATAGTGTTGTATAGTGTTATATAGTGTTATATAGTGTTAAATAGTGTTATATAGTGTTATATGGTGTTGTATAGTGTTATATAGTGTTATATGGTGTTATATGGTGTTATATGGTGTTATATAGTGTTATATAGTGTTATATAGTGTTATATGGTGTTATATAGTGTTATATAGTGTTATATATAGTGTTATATGGTGTTGTATAGTGTTATATAGTGTTATATAGTGTTATATAGTGTTGTATATAGTGTTATATAGTGTTATATAGTGTTATATGGTGTTGTATATAGTGTTATATAGTGTTGTATAGTGTTGTATAGTGTTATATAGTGTTATATAGTGTTATATAGTGTTGTATATAGTGTTATATAGTGTTATATAGTGTTATATAGTGTTATATAGTGTTGTATATAGTGTTATATAGTGTTATATAGTGTTGTATATTGTGTTATATAGTGTTATATATAGTGTTTTATAGTGTTATATAGTGTTGTATATAGTGTTATATATAGTGTTATATAGTGTTATATATAGTGTTGTATATAGTGTTATATAGTGTTGTATATAGTGTTATATAGTGTTATATAGTGTTATATAGTGTTGTATATAGTGTTATATAGTGTTGTATATAGTGTTATATAGTGTTATATAGTGTTATATAGTGTTGTATAGTGTTATATATAGTGTTATATAGTGTTGTATATAGTGTTATATAGTGTTATATAGTGTTATATAGTGTTATATAGTGTTATATAGTGTTGTATAGTGTTATATAGTGTTATATAGTGTTGTATATAGTGTTATATGGTGTTGTATAGTGTTATATAGTGTTATATAGTGTTGTATATAGTGTTATATAGTGTTATATAGTGTTATATGGTGTTGTATATAGTGTTATATAGTGTTGTATAGTGTTGTATAGTGTTATATAGTGTTATATAGTGTTATATAGTGTTATATAGTGTTGTATATAGTGTTATATAGTGTTATATAGTGTTATATAGTGTTATATAGTGTTGTATATTGTGTTATATAGTGTTATATATAGTGTTTTATAGTGTTATATAGTGTTGTATATAGTGTTATATATAGTGTTATATAGTGTTATATATAGTGTTATATAGTGTTATATAGTGTTGTATATAGTGTTATATAGTGTTATATAGTGTTATATAGTGTTGTATATAGTGTTATATAGTGTTATATATAGTGTTTTATAGTGTTATATAGTGTTGTATATAGTGTTGTATATAGTGTTATATAGTGTTATATATAGTGTTGTATATAGTGTTATATAGTGTTGTATATAGTGTTATATAGTGTTATATAGTGTTATATAGTGTTGTATATAGTGTTATATAGTGTTGTATATAGTGTTATATAGTGTTATATAGTGTTATATAGTGTTATATAGTGTTATATAGTGTTGTATAGTGTTATATATAGTGTTATATAGTGTTGTATATAGTGTTATATGGTGTTATATAGTGTTAAATAGTGTTAAATAGTGTTATATAGTGTTGTATAGTGTTGTATAGTGTTGTATAGTGTTATATAGTGTTAAATAGTGTTAAATAGTGTTATATAGTGTTGTATAGTGTTGTATAGTGTTGTATAGTGTTATGTAGTGTTATATAGTGTTATATGGTGTTATATATAGTGTTGTATAGTGTTATATAGTGTTATATAGTGTTATATATAGTGTTAAATAGTGTTATATATAGTGTTGTATATAGTGTTATATAGTGTTATATAGTGTTATATAGTGTTATATAGTGTTATATATAGTGTTGTATAGTGTTATATATAGTGTTGTATATAGTGTTATATAGTGTTGTATAGTGTTGTATAGTGTTATATAGTGTTGTATATAGTGTTATATGGTGTTATATGGTGTTATATAGTGTTATATGGTGTTATATAGTGTTATATAGTGTTGTATATAGTGTTATATGGTGTTATATAGTGTTATATGGTGTTATATAGTGTTATATAGTGTTATATAGTGCTT
>NC_042970.1:82500174-82505174 GCF_901001165.1 Salmo trutta | reverse complement strand
ACTAGACTACATATAGAAATATATCTATTTAATTCATACAACCAGTAAACCTAGACTACATATAGAAATATATCTATTTAATTCATACAACCAGTAGACCTAGACTACATATAGAAATATATCTATTTAATTCATACAACCAGTAGACTAGGCTACATATAGAAATATATCTATTTAATTCATACAACCAGTAGACCTAGACTACATATAGAAATATATCTATTTAATTCATACAACCAGTAGACTAGACTACATATAGAAATATATCTATTTAATTCATACAACCAGTAGACCTAGACTACATATAGAAATATATCTATTTAATTCATACAACCAGTAGACTAGACTACATATAGAAATATATCTATTTAATTCATACAACCAGTAGACCTAGACTACATATAGAAATATATCTATTTAATTCATACAACCAGTAGACTAGGCTACATATATAAATATATCTATTTAATTCATACAACCAGTAGACTAGACTACATATAGAAATATATCTATTTAATTCATACAACCAGTAGACCTAGACTACATATAGAAATATATCTATTTAATTCATACAACCAGTAGACTAGACTACATATAGAAATATATCTATTTAATTCATACAACCAGTAGACTAGACTACATATAGAAATATATCTATTTAATTCATACAACCAGTAGACTAGACTACATATAGAAATATATCTATTAAATTCATACAACCAGTAGACTAGACTACATATAGAAATATATCTATTTAATTCATACAACCAGTAGACTAGACTACATATAGAAATATATCTATTTAATTCATACAACCAGTAGACCTAGACTACATATAGAAATATATCTATTTAATTCATAAAACCAGTAGACTAGACTACATATAGAAATATATCTATTTAATTCATACAACCAGTAGACTAGGTTACATATAGAAATATATCTATTTAATTCATACAACCAGTAGACTAGGCTACATATAGAAATATATCTATTTAATTCATACAACCAGTAGACTAGGCTACATATAGAAATATATCTATTTAATTCATACAACCAGTAGACTAGGCTACATTTAGAAATATATCTATTTAATTCATACAACCAGTAGACCTAGACTACATATAGAAATATATCTATTTAATTCATACAACCAGTAGACTAGGCTACATATATAAATATATCTATTTAATTCATACAACCAGTAGACTAGGCTACATATAGAAATATATCTATTTAATTCATACAACCAGTAGACCTAGACTACATATAGAAATATATCTATTTAATTCATACAACCAGTAGACCTAGACTACATATAGAAATATATCTATTTAAAGCAGTGAGTCTGTTGATTAACTATTACTTCTTCACTTTAGAGGGACACCGATGGAAAATATCCATTAAAAATGTATACAGAGGGGAGATCTAGTATGCAACAACTAGCATGGGTTACTAGTATAACTAGGATTATCATCAACTAGCATGGGTTACTAATATAACTAGGATTATCAACAACTAGCATGGGTTACTAATATAACTAGGATTATCATCAACTAGCATGGGTTACTAATATAACTAGGATTATCAACAACTAGCATGGGTTACTAATATAACTAGGATTATCATCAACTAGCATGGGTTACTAATATAACTAGGATTATCAACAACTAGCATGGGTTACTAATATAACTAGGATTATCATCAACTAGCAGAGTTACTAATATAACTAGGATTATCATCAACTAGCATGGGTTACTAATATAACTAGGATTATCATCAACTAGCATGGGTTACTAATATAACTAGGATTATCATCAACTAGCATGGGTTACGAATATAACTAGGATTATCAACAACTAGCATGGGTTACTAATATAACTAGGATTATCAACAACTAGCATGGGTTACTAATATAACTAGGATTATCATCAACTAGCATGGGTTACTAATATAACTAGGATTATCATCAACTACCATGGGTTACTAATATAACTAGGATTATCATCAACTAGCATGGGTTACTAATATGACTAGGATTATCATCAACTAGCAGAGTTACTAATATAACTAGGATTATCAACAACTAGCATGGGTTACTAATATAACTAGGACTATCATCAACTAGCATGGTTTACTAATATAACTAGGATTATCATCAACTAGCATGGGTTACTAATATTACTAGGATTATCAACAACTAGCATGGGTTACTAATATAACTAGGATTATCATCAACTAGCATGGTTTACTAATATAAATCTTCTTGACGTTCCCCTAGGATAGGGGGCGCCACAGCGCATTTTGGAAAAAAATCGTTCCCATTTTCAACGGCCTACTAATCAAAGTCAGAAGCTAAGACATGCATATACTTATTTTATATGGATAGAAAACACCCTAAATTTTCTAAAACTGTTTGAATGGTGTCTGTGAGTATAACAGAACTCGTATGGCAGTCAAAACCCCGAGACCGATTGAACCAGGAAGTGGAAATCTGAATTGTGGACTCGACTTCACAGCCTTACCTATAAATCACAACGTAAAAAAATGAAAATTGAGCACTTTCCAGTGCTTCCACTAGATGTCCCCAGTCTTTACAAAGTGTTTTGAGGGTTCTACGGTAGAAACTCAGTGAAAGAGACGATGTGGCAATTGGTCACAGTCGGAGGGCCATGAGCATTGTGACGTTGGCGGCCGTGTCTGCCCCCACCTTTGGAAGTTTTTTGAAACACAATGAAATCGTCCCACTTGAATCTGATTGGCTTTCTTGTTGAAACAGGCCCTGACGATTTCTTGATACAACGTTTGACATGTTTGAACGACCCTAACTTACCGTAAACAGTCATTTTGCGTTAGACAGCTGCCGCCCACGGATCGACATTTGATTACAGCCTTAGGACGCGCTAACAAGAGGAAGCTAATGGAACATAAAGCATGGACTTTTTCGACCGAAAATACATTTGTCATGGACCTGAGACATCGGGAAGTGATTTCTGATGAAGACAACTAAAGGTGAGGGATTATTGGCGATATTATACAATATCAGATGTTACGTGCTCAAATGTTCAAAGATGGCGCCGAGCTAGGTTTTCGAGCTCAATTTCTGGGTATCGCATCCCATTTGATCTCAAAGTGTGATTACCCTGTAAAGTTAATTTAAAATCTGTTTTGACTGGTGTTTTCAAGAGATATTCATCTATAAATCTTAGATTGACAATATATATTAAAAAAATCGTTTTCGAATAGTAATTTATAAAATTGTAGCACTGTTTCCCGGGACGCATTATATGGGAAAATAGTTAGTCAACCTCAGGTGCCGATGTAAAATGCTGTTTTTATATAGAAATATGACCTTTATTGAACAAAAGATTGCATGCTGTGTGTAACATGATGTCCTAGGTGTGTCATCTGATGAAGTTTGTAAAAGGTTAGTGCTGCATTTAGCTGTTTTTTGTTTATATGTGATGGGTGTGCTTGCTCGGAAAATTCATATGATGCGACTTTTACCATGTACTCCTCTAACATAATCTAATATTGTGCTTTTCCTGTAAAACCTTTTTGAAATCGGACAACGAGGGTCGATTCAAGAGAGGTGTATCTATAAAACGATATGAGACAGCCCTATATTTGGAAGAAAAAAAAAATATTGAATTTCGTTATGCTAATGTCGCTAGGAGTTTTCGCTGGAAAATGATCCCGCTAACGGGATGAGACATTCAAGAGGATAACTAGGATTATCATCAACTAGCATGGGTTACTAATATAACTAGGATTATCAACAACTAGCATGGGTTATTAATATAACTAGGATTATCAACAACTAGCATGGGTTACTAATATAACTAGGATTATCAACAACTAGCATGGGTTATTAATATAACTAGGATTATCATCAACTAGCATGGGTTACTAATATAACTAGGATTATCATCAACTAGCATGGGTTACTAATATAACTAGGATTATCATCAACTAGCATGGGTTACTAATATAACTAGGATTATCATCAACTAGCATGGGTTACTAATATAACTAGGATTATCATCAACTAGCATGGGTTACTAATATAACTAGGATTATCAACAACTAGCATGGGTTACTAATATAACTAGGATTATCATCAACTAGCATGGGTTACTAATATAACTAGGATTATCATCAACTAGCATGGGTTACTAATATAACTAGGATTATCATCAACTAGCATGGGTTACTAATATAACTAGGATTATCATCAACTAGCATGGGTTACTAATATAACTAGGATTATCATCAACTAGCATGGGTTACTAATATAACTAGGATTATCATCAACTAGCATGGGTTACTAATATTACTAGGATTATCAACAACTAGCATGGGTTACTAATATTACTAGGATTATCAACAACTAGCATGGGTTACTAATATAACTAGGATTATCAACAACTAGCATGGGTTACTAATATAACTAGGATTATCAACAACTAGCATGGGTTACTAATGTAACTAGGATTATCAACAACTAGCATGGGTTACTAATATAACTAGGATTATCATCAACTAGCATAGGTTACTAATATAACTAGGATTATCATCAACTAGCATAGGTTACTAATATAACTAGGATTATCATCAACTAGCATGGGTTACTAATATAACTAGGATTATCAACAACTAGCATGGGTTACTAATATAACTAGGATTATCAACAACTAGCATGGGTTACTAATATAACTAGGATTATCAACAACTAGCATGGGTTTCTAATATAACTAGGATTGTGCCTTTGGCTACTGGACAATGAAAGAGAGTTTATATAAAATTATTGCCTCCACGGATATGCTCTGATTTTTGTCTAGGCTACTTTGAAGGAAGACATTCGTCATAATATGTAGTAAAACGTTCGGGTTTAAAACAATGAAATACATCTTTTCAAAATGCGTACAGCCTCCAGCTCATTACAAAGTTGTGTGTGATTCGCTGATGAAGCCTGCCTTCCGTTGCCTAGGCATTTACTG
>NC_042970.1:82437674-82495174 GCF_901001165.1 Salmo trutta | reverse complement strand
AACAGGGTGGTGTTATATTGTAGTGTTCCAGGACTACGTCCAGGCTCTAACAGGGTGGTGTTATATTGTAGTGTTCCAGGACTATGTCCAGGCTCTAACAGGGTGGTGTTATATTGTTGTGTTCCAGGACTATGTCCAGGCTCTAACAGGGTGGTGTTATATTGTAGTGTTCCAGGACTATGTCCAGGCTCTAACAGGGTGGTGTTATATTGTAGTGTTCCAGGACTACGTCCAGGCTCTAACAGGGTGGTGTTATATTGTAGTGTTCCAGGACTATGTCCAGGCTCTAACAGGGTGGTGTTATATTGTTGTGTTCCAGGACTACGTCCAGGCTCTAACAGGGTGGTGTTATATTGTAGTGTTCCAGGACTATGTCCAGGCTCTAACAGGGTGGTGTTATATTGTAGTGTTCCAGGACTATGTCCAGGCTCTAACAGGGTGGTGTTATATTGTAGTGTTCCAGGACTATGTCCAGGCTCTAACAGGGTGGTGTTATATTGTAGTGTTCCAGGACTATGTCCAGGCTCTAACAGGGTGGTGTTATATTGTTGTGTTCCAGGACTACGTCCAGGCTCTAACAGGGTTGTGTTATGATGGAGTGGAGGGGCTGATCTACCTGGTGCTGTTCTCCTTCGTCACAGCTCTCATGTTTTCCTCCATCGTCTGCAGTGTGCCACACACCTGGCAGAGCAAGAGGTAACACACCTGAACACACACCTGAACACACACCTGAACACACACTTCTGGCCTATTCCCTGCTAAGACATTGATCAGATCTTACTGCTACTGCTACTACTGCTAATACTACTACTACTACTAATACTACTACTACTACTACTACTACTACTACTACTACTACTACTACTAATACTAATATTACTACTGCTACTACTGCTGCTTCTACTACTACTAATACTACTACTACTGCTGCTAATACTACTAGTACTCCTACTACTACTGCTGCTACCACTTATACTAAAACTACAACTGCTGCTACAACTACTACTACTTCTGCTACAATTACTAATAATAATACTGTACACAGCCTTCATGTTTAGTATAGTGCATCTGTCTGTTTGTCTATCAGACTCTCTCATCCGTCTGTCTGTATGCACCCGTCTCCCAGTTTCCTTTTACATCTTCTAATTGGTTCAACACCGTTATTTTCTGTCCCCCCTCATCCCTCCTTCTGTTTCTTCTCCTCTTCCTCGTCCTCCTTTCTCCTACCAATGTTCTGATTTGTAAAAACCTGTGACTCGGAATGGGACGATGGAATCCTCAGTAACAGTTGATGGGAACACGGATCATATCACTTAGAGATTAAGGGTCATTGACGGTTTGGCCCATGGCGTAATATATTTTGTACTAATACATTGACTTCTCAATTGACATCTCTATAGCGACAGAGATTCTATGTGCCCCTCATCGACCTCCTGTATTTCTATCATCTAGAAGAGAGGCCCTGGCAGAGTGCTTCATGTAGGAACAGTCCTGCTTTTGAGCCCTGTCTGTGTGGATGAGCTTTGGGCAGCTTTATATGCGAGTGTGGCAGCATTAGAAATAGTACTATGAAATAGTACTGCTGCCCCATGGTGGTGTGAAGCGATAGCAGTTGAAGCATCTCGGTAAACCAGTGCTTGCCTCTTTACTGCCCGTGCAATCTAAGGACCGATCTGAAGTTCTACAAACATGTTTTATATCTTGTGTAGTTGACCTGCACTCCACTACCTTCCCAATAAGCACACGTCCTGATTATTTAATTCTGTTTCGTTGACGATTGTTTGTTTTTTTATCATTGTATGTCACAGCAGAAAATGGTTTACCAGCAGCGGCCATTTTTTTTTTTACCTGATTTTTGTTTTTTTTGTGACATTTTTGTATTTGTATTTTTATGGTGCACTCAAGATTTCAGATGCATGAATCAAATAACCTGAAAGGAATGAATCAAATGGCTTGAAATAAATGAATCAAATGGCTTTTTATTTAACCTTTATTTAACTAGGCAAGTCAGTTAC
Source organism: Salmo trutta (assembly GCF_901001165.1). Lineage (NCBI taxonomy): Eukaryota > Metazoa > Chordata > Actinopteri > Salmoniformes > Salmonidae > Salmo > Salmo trutta. Next base: position 82,493,159 of record NC_042970.1, on the reverse strand, counting down.
GCACAAATTCTTATTTTCAATGACGGCCTAGGAACAGTGGGTTAACTGCCTTGTTCAGGGGCAGAACAACAGATTTTTACCTTGTCAGCTCGGGGATTCAATCTAGCAACCTTTCGCTTACTGGCCCAATGCTCTAACCACTAGGCTACTTGACGCCCCACTTCCTTCTGAAGTGTGCTTGAAATGAATGAATCAAATGGCTTGAAATGAATGCTCACTATAGGGAGTCAGTCATTGCCTGCAGTTCAGCAGAATCGATTCCGATGATTCCTTTCTAAATAAGCTATATGCTTCGCTCCTTTCCTCTTGCTATATTTCTCTGCTGCTGAGACAAAACTGCTACTGATGATGGTGAGGATGAAGCTGAAAACTGAATGATATCCTCTGGTTCCTTCTACACTTGGCTGAAATGGTCAAATCTGACCCCTGACTTCTGATCTTTGACCCCTGACAGTGTTCTGCAGTGTTCTGTGGCCTCGTGTGCACCTGTGCTTTGTGGTGTGGTGGTGCCTGGGGGTTAATGGTGGTGGGGGTGTTTTGGGGTTATTCTTGCCTGGCATCTCTCTGTTGCACAATACCAAAACAAGGGAATTAGGTGGTTTAGTGTGGACTTGCCCCTAGACCCTGATCTTGGGTCAGTTTTTAATTTTCCCCACATAATGGTAAAGGTCAGGTTTATGGGAGGGGAAGCTGATCCTAGATCTGTGGGTTGAGGGGTGTATTATCCTCCTTCAGTGGTCCTATGAGTCTGAGTTGACCCTCTATCAGCTCCTCTCTCCTCTGTTCTCACTCTCACTGTCTCTCTCGGATCTCCCCTCCCATCTCCCCTCACCCCTCCTTCCCCTCGCCCGGCCCCTCCCCTTGGCCCTGGCCAATGAAGGACGGATGATGAGGATGGAGAAGACGAGTCTTCTGCCCAAGGCAATCGGGGGGCGGGTCCTCATGATAACCTGTACCGCGTGCACATGCCCAGTCTCTACAGCTGTGGTAGCAGCTACGGCAGCGAAGCTAGCATCCCCGCTACGGCCCACACTGTCAGCAATGCCCCTGTCACTGAGTACATGTGAGTTAGCACCCCACCGGTAGCCGCTAGCTGAAACAACACACTGCCTGCTACACAAGCTAGCCACGCGAGCGCCATTGCCTGCCATACATTATTGTAGCTAGCGAGTGAGTTAGCCTGCTAGCCACATGTCAGTTAGCACCGCTAGCAGAATCGACACACTGCCTGCTATACAAGCTCAAGTTAGCCACGCGATCGCCATTGCCTGCCATACATTATCGCTATCTACCGAGTAAGTTAGCCTGCTAGCATAAACAAAACACTGCCTGCTATCAGTTAGCTATCAATTACCCAAGTGAAGCTACACTGCCTGTTCAGTGATATACATTAGGCTACATGCTACATATCGGAGTTAGCTTTTACACACTGCCTGCCATACAAGTTAGCTATTGCCTGCTACCAATTAGCCACGCAATTGCCATTGACTAGTATCGGCCTACCGTAAAGCTACAGCTAAAGGGTGTGAGTTAGCCTGCTAGCCGCTAGCGGGAACCCATTGCCTGCCAGTCACATGCTAGCTAGTCCATCACTGATCATTTGAGCTGCATGGACTCAGACAAACGTTGATACTATTGTCATATTTAACCACCAGGCTGCACATTGAATACAGATACACTCACAAACATATATAAAGTAGCCTAAGTTTGTTTTATTCAGTAAAGAGTCCCCATATCACTGATAAGGACCATGTTACAGATCATGGTAAGCATGATACACAGTAGTGTTTGGATAAGGTGAAACACATATCAAACTGCATGGTTTAATGCTGTGGCCTTACAAGGTTTTACACCCTTCATCACACATCATGACTGCAGTATATGTTTCTCCTCCTCGTCCACTTCAATAACACACTTCAGTCAACGTAATAGGCCTACATACCTTTCAAGTAAGTTTAAGTTATGCATTCATTTTTTTTTTACCTTTATTTAACTAGGCAAATCAGTTAAGAACAAAATCTTATTTACAATGACGGCCTAGGAACAGTGGGTTAACTGCCTTGTTCAGGGGCAGAACGACAGATTTGTACCTTGTCAGCTCGGGGATTCGAACTTGCAACCTTTCGGTTACTAGTCCAACACTCTAACCACTAGGCTCTAACCACTGATACAGCTACATACAAAACAATAAGTTATGTATTTAAAAAAAGCTATTATCACATGCACCGGATAGGTGCAGGGAAATGTGTTGTTTTACATGGTCGGCCATAGTAGTACGGCACCCCAGGAGCAAATTAGGGTTTAGTGCTTTGCTCAAGGGCAGATCAACCTTTTGGTTACTGGCCCAACGCTTTAACAAGTCAACAACCAGCGCTAGGACAATAATATAGCAGACAACGTGCTGTTGATGTGGACGACGACCACATACTGAGGGTCTGAGGCTGAAGTCCCAATGATCTCTCCTTCCTCTTGAAGTGTGCACTCTTTCACCACTCCCCACAATTGTAAAAAGCATTTGATTGATGTTGGCATGGATACTAGAATACTAGATGGAGTTTCCATATTCCAGTCATATCCATGAAGGGAAGTGAACAAGTGCACACTTCGGGAGAAAGGAGAGATCATTGGGACGCAATCTAGTTGTTGTAGGGAGGACTGTAGTGCAGGAAGTGACAACAGTAACCAGAAAGTGACAACAGAAACCAGGAAGTGACAACAATAACCAGGAAGTGACAACAATAACCAGGAAGTGAACTCCGTAACCAGGAAGTGACCTCAGTAACCAGGAAGTGACCTCAGTAACCTCTCATTTGTGACGCAGGACCCAGAACGCAAACTTTCAGACCCCCAGGTGTGAGAACACGCCTCTGATTGGCAGGGAATCCCCTCCACCCTCTGTAAGTGCACACTTTCTAGTATACACTACTCCAGTATACCCCCCCCCCCGAACCCTGAAGGTGTTTTAACTTCGAGTGGCGAAATACCATCGCAAAGGTCATTTTGGCAGCCTGGCTTTTAAAAAAAAATGTAATAGATTGTATTCAAAACAGGTGTTTAGTCTGACAGATCACAGATGAAAAAAGACGGTCTCTAATTCTGATGTAAACTCTGGTTAGTCTATTTTGCATCTCAAATGGAACCCTATTCCCTATGGGCCCTGGTCAAAAGCCGTGCACTATATAGGGAATAGTGTGCTATTTGGGATGCGGGTCAATTATTTGAAGCATGTTCCCACAAGATCTCGGTAAGAGGAGAAAACAGAGGTGAAGTTTCAAGCTAAGGGCTATTCATTCCATCCAACTGGGCCAGTGGTGCTAACCATTTGGTGGTACAAGACTGGGCCAGTGGTGCTAACCATTTGGTGGTACAAGACTTGACAAGCTCTCCTTGAATCAGACTTCATCACTGCATCATCATCATCAGGTGTAACTGCACTCTTCAACAAAGAAGTACAGAGACTGGGTTTGGCACAGCGAACCCTTGAAGAGCTCTCTTATATCTTCATACCTCTTTATAGGAAAACAAATGGGTTTTGGCATGTGCTCTTTCTTTTCAGACTCTTGGTGTCTGACGCTGGGTTTTTCCTTTTTTACGTTGTCTCTCTTGAGTCTGTGGACGGGCGATACTGTCTTCCCAGTACAGCCATTGGTTAAAGCTGGTTGTTTCCGAAGGCGTGTGACTTCCTGTCCATGTCCGTCCTTAATTCGTGTCCCCCTAGTAAACCACAGCCAACGCTCCTTTAGTCCTGTCCCCATAGTGTGTCTGTGTGTACACGTCCTCTAGATGCATGTGTCCTATGTATCTGTCCCCCTGTCCCCTGTCATCACTAAACATCACTACTAGTTCTTCACCTGGGGTGTATTCATTATGGAAACCGTTTACCATTTTAAGAACCAAACGGAAGTAAAGCAGCGAAACGTGAGTTTCTATTTGGACAAATTCAGGTAGGTCCTTCCCAGTTTCGTTCCGTTTGCTTCCGTTTCAGAAGCATTTCAACAGAATCGGAGGAATGAATACATACATCCCTGATTCACAGGGCCACTGCTGCAAACCACCCATAGAGGTGGATAGAGATCACACTTTCCACAAAGGCTAGTTTAGAAGCAGATATGTGCCCTCTATCCAACTCTATGAGGTCATGTCATCCACCACCACCGTCTAGCTGTAGACACCACCTCGGTTTGGTGATGCACGGCGGCCATTTTGTGCCTCATGGCTCACCAAGCACTAGTTTCCACATTAGAGATGGAGAAACTGGGAAACCCAGCGCTACAGTACTCCCTCACTAAGACCACTGACTAATACCAGGCTAACCTAACCTTCTACATCAGAATTAGAGCACTAATACAATTGATCAATTCAATATTTGATACTATTTCCTGTCTAATAATAATCTAGAGTTGAGTTCTAACGCCTGTCAAAAACCCTGCAGGACTATAATCCTAATCCTAATCAATCTCTGTAGTGATAATTGTTGTTTTTGATCCACTACCTCAGGCTGTCCAAATGACTAGTGAAGTGTGTGTGTGTTGGTGTGTGTTGCTTGTTTACCATAGTGTTTCACTCTACCAACCCCCTCACCCTGTCCTCTACTCTCTGTCTCTCTCTGTCTCTGGACACTTGTAAGCAGCATATCTCTACATACCCTTCCCTACTCCCTCCCCCTTTTGAAGTACACTAGTATACATACTCTTCCCTACTCACTTCCAGTTGATACTGCTGGAAAATGAGTCAGATTTGGGCAGTGTTGATGGCTACACAATATTTCCTTTTTGTTATTTTCTTTTCTTTCTCTCTCTCTCTCTCCCTCCCTCTCTCTCTCTCTCTTCCCCTCCCTCTCTCTCTCTCCTATGTTTCTCTCTCTCTCTCTCTCTCTCCCCCTACCTCTCTCTCTCTCCTATGTTTCTCTCTCTCTTCCCCTTACCACTCTCTCTCTCTTCCCCTCCCTCTCTCTCTCTTCCCCTCCCTCTCTCTCTCTTCCCCTCCCTCTCTCTCTCTTCCCCTCCCTCTCTCTCTCTTCCCCTCCCCCTCTCTCTCTTCCCCCTCTGTCTGTCTTTCTCCCCTACTGCTCTCTCTCTCTCTTTCTCTCCAGTACACCTCGAGTATGAGGGCCAAGTATCTGGCCACCAGTCGACCGGACCAGAACCGACGGTCAGTCCCCAATGACCAGTTGGACCCGGCCAGCCGACCACATCCCCTCACCAGACCACAGTCATCTGTCCATTAGAACCTTCCAGAACCTACCAAAACCTTCTAGAACCTATTATAACCTACCAGAATCTTCTAGAAAGAACTCATCAACCAAAAAAGAACGAGAACCAATTTTCCATTCCACTAAAGAACCACAACCCACTAGAACTACCAACTCCTTAGAACCTGTTGACACAGTAGTCATCTTATAGAACCAGAACCACTAAGGATCATAACCACCTCCTCAGCCCATAGGAACCACTAAAAGAATACTTCTCAGATTCACCTGAACAGACCACAGTGGGTTGAAAAGCAGAGCCAACCAACGGACCAACCAGCCCAACTCACCAGAACAGAACCTCAACTCATCAGCCAACCAACACCAACCTACCTACAGACTCCAGAAGATCACCATGAACCTTGTAGATCTCACCCCCCCCACCCCTCCTCAGCTCTCCAGCTCCCCAGCTCCATCTCCCCTACAACCATCCCACAGTCCCACTCAGCTCTACACCAGCTCAAACTGGATCCACCTCTTTACTAAGTATACTGCCCTCTGGTGGTGACTGCCGGTATGAGCATGTTTACTAAGTATACTGCCCTCTGGTGGTGACTGCCGGTATGAGCATGTTTACTAAGTATACTGCCCTCTGGTGGTGACTGCAGGTGTGAGCCACCCCCCCCCCCCCCCCCCACACACACACATCCTGTATAGAACTGTAAATGGTGAAATAGTATGAGTTGCATTCTGGAGGAAGACTCAACTGAAACATGGTGGTATATAGATGTATTTAGAGTGTGTGTTTCCAAGGACTGAGGCTGTATCACATTCTAGGCCACACACACACACACACACACACACACACACACACACACATACACACAGAGGCCTGTACGTGTGTGTACCTCTCTCTACTCTACCTGCCTCTGTAAACAACCCTCCTGCCACTAGGACACAGAATCTGACTGCAAAACGGCCCCTGCACTCTGCAAAACGCTCCAACATTCCTGTAACATCTGGTGTTTTTAACTTTACTGCAAAGGGCTGTTGTGCAGACAGACCATGTGGCCTGAAACTGATTCAGAAAGCCATGTTGTGGAGTAACCACTCTCTGTGATGTCTGAATTAAACTGTAGGTAGATTTAGCCACCACTGTACAGCAGTGACGTGTTACATTTAGCCTATGTAAGAGCCACGTTAACTAACTACATGTATGACTACAACTTGAATCGTGAGCTCTCTTGAGTGTGTTCTGTGTTCTGTGTGTTTGCGTGCGTCTAACGCACATGTAAATATGAGTCCAGGACCGAACGGAACATGGTGGAATTCCAAACATTCTGAAATCAGATTCCAGAGAAAGAGTTTGCATTCCGAAACTAACTCTGGGACTGAATGAAAAGACGAAAGGTCATGGGCTCATAACTCTGTATAATGAGGGATACTGAACTCTCCTAAACTAAAGGTCATGGGAGAGCTCACCTGTGGGCTCATAACTCTGTATAATGAGGGATGTTGAACTCTCCTAAACTAAAGGTCATGGGAGAGCTCACCTGTGGGCTCATAACTCTGTATAATGAGGGATACTGAACTCTCCTAAACTAAAGGTCATGGGAGAGCTCACCTGTGGGCTCATAACTCTGTATAATGAGGGATACTGAACTCTCCTAAACTAAAGGTCATGGGAGAGCTCACCTGTGGGCTCATAACTCTGTATAATGAGGGATACTGAACTCTCCTAAACTAAAGGTCATGGGAGAGCTCACCTGTGGGCTCATAACTCTGTATAATGAGGGATACTGAACTCTCCTAAACTAAAGGTCATGGGAGAGCTCACCTGTGGGCTCATAACTCTGTATAATGAGGGATGTTGAACTCTCCTAAACTAAAGGTCATGGGAGAGCTCACCTGTGGGCTCATAACTCTGTATAATGAGGGATACTGAACTCTCCTAAACTAAAGGTCATGGGAGAGCTCACCTGTGCCAAAATAACTGAATATTGAGGGATGCTGAACTCTCTTTATCTCGTCATTCCTTTTTTTAGTTCCTTAATTCTCAGAAAGGGAAAATAAATCCTGGATAATGTTGGATCATACAGTGAAAGACAGAGAAAGACTTTTAAAATAAAATGTTTTTAATTTAGTTAAAAAATGTAACTTGATAATGAAGCATTGGGTGCTGTGACCAACTTTCTCTTAAAAAAAAAAATGGGATCTTCTTTAACGACCTCAGACTAAAGGTCACGATGAGGTTAGAGGTCACAACCTTTCTCAAACAGGAAGTTTTTTTTCTTCTTCTCAGAAGCACAAACGATCTTCGAGGTGACTATGGGAGACGGAAAAGAAGAACACCCACGCGCTGATGTAAAGTGTGTGCGTCGTGGGAACACTTAAAGCCTCGTGAAACATGCCTGATCTCGCGATAGCTCTTGTTCTGTTTCACGGTGAAGTGAAAGGGAAACGTCAGCGGTGCAGAGGTCTGTCTCCTTATCTAGGTTAGGGGCCGACCATAGTTAGATAGAGGACTCTCTAAAAACCCTCTTACCTTACTAGGTACTCTATCTAACTCTATGGGGCTGCCAGTAGTTTATCTCTAGGGGCCGACCATAGAGTAAGATAGAGGACTCTAAAGTTCAATCTTAATTTACTAGGTACTCTATCTAACTCTATGGGTCTGCCAGTCGTTCTCTCTCTCGCTACTATGTGCTGTGAAGTGTATGATGATAATAGTGTAGCTGTAATCTCTCTCATCACTCTTGTGTGTGATGCTCGTCCAGTGTAGTCTTGGTATTGCTCTCTTCTCTCCTGTGTGTGCTGTCTGTCTGTACGTACAGTACAGTGGTCTGTGTGTGTGGTTGCCGGCAAATGAAGGGTCGTTATTATTATTCAATATTCATCTAAGAAACACACACACACACTAACATTCATTGCAGACCCACACATTGCAGACATACACACACATACACACTATTCTTTATTTCTAGCCATTGTCCTGTGAACTGTCACTCACACACCATAGAACTACAGTACCCATACACCCTCACTCCTGTAATTTGACACTGGTTAGCATTTGCATCATGGGAAATGTAGTGTATTAACTAGAGGGATTTCCAGATAATGGGAGAAAGAGTGCATAGGAATGATCGTTCAAACGATCTTGATTAACTCGCTCTGGGTAGAAGTTGCCTTTAACCACAGATCTAGGATCAATTTACTCTCCCATTATCCTAATCTTAACCATTAGGCGGAACACAAAACATTTCTTAGATCAGTGTCTAGGAAGCAACTTCATCCTACCATGACAAGCTCAGTGTGTGTATAATTTACTGTGAATGAAAGACCACTTCTCTGTCGTTTTCAGCGAGACAATCGTTACTGGCGTGATTCCACTCGTTTTTAATATTCTGTTTATCACGTCACCATGACAACGCTACCTATACTACGGCGTTTACACGACGAGAGAGGACAAAAACAATACTGTTGGAAACTAAGAACCAATGGCCTTTTCTTAAACTTGTAACAATCTAATAACTCTTCATATCACACGTTTTCATTTGTCTGTCTTCTAAAAAATAAATCATAAAAAAACAACAATAGCTCGCTCTTTTGTAGGCTAATAATAATTATGGCAAGAGCACCATTTGTTTTCTGTTTTTCTTTATAATAATGCTGAATGACTGTCTTGAATTGCATTTTTTTTTTATAAAACCGTACTGTAGACTTGTTAATTTTTTTGATGGTTGTTTTTATGTCCCCGGCGACAACAACGGTTTACTAAGATGATAATACTGTCTGTTCTAAACTGTGTTGGTGACATTATTGAGCCTGGAATCCATGTTTTAAAAACAGAATTAAAACAACTTTAACTGACTCAGAACGACTGGAGTGGTTTGTTATTGAATTTGACACATCTCCTCTCTCCCTCTATCTGTACATCTGCCTCCCTCTCTCTAATTCTCTCTGTCTTTCCCTCTTCCTCTCTCACTAACTCTCTCTCTCTCCCCGTCTCTGTAATGACACATTCACTGACAGTAGATGGCGATATTCCTGTACGTTGGTACCAACAACACATCTGTGTCTGTGATATTCACGGGTAAAAGAGTGTGTTTCTCTTGAGTCTAGACACAGTTTTTTCTGAAAGTAGATGAAGCAGCCAGCCAAATAGAAAAAGTAGCCAGCCAAATAGAAAAAGTAGCCAGCCAAACAGAAATATTAGCCAGCCAAACAGAAAAAGTAGCCAGCCAAACAGAAACAGTAGCCAGCCAAATAGAAACAGTAGCCAGCCAAACAGAAAAAGTAGCCAGCCAAACAGAAACAGTAGCCAGCCAAACAGAAGTAGCCAGCCAAACAGAAAAAGTAGCCAGCCAAACAGAAACAGTAGCCAGCCAAATAGAAAAAGTAGCCAACCAAATAGAAAATGTAGCCAGCCAAACAGAAACAGTAGCCAGCCAGGGAGTTCCGTGCTGATGGGGGCTCTATATTAAGGGCGTCTGGTACATTCTAATGCCTTGATTTCATCCCATATACACAGCTCAATACTCAATACCCAATACTTAATACTTAATACTCATTCAATACTTTAACAACTTTACCTCCCAGCTTGGTAACATGAGTTGTGGTATTGAGTAGAAAGACATGACTTTCTCATGACAATGACCTAAAAATGTATGAATTCAATGTGTTAGTTGTTTTGGATATCTAGGCTCAGGCTTGTATGATCAGGACTAATGTTGTAAGTAGGATTAAAAAACATTAACTTTACTCCTGTCTTCTCTTGAGAAAGTCACTACGGTTTTACTGAAATACGTTCGTTACCATAGTGATATTTGTTCAAATTACACTGAACAAATATTTAAATGGAACACGCAACTATTTTGAAGATTTTACAGTTACAGTTCATGAAAGGAAATCAGTCAATTTAAAAACATGAATTAGGCCGTAATCTATGGATTTCACATGTGGAATGCAGATATGCATCTGTTGGTCACAGATACCTTCAAAGAAAAAGTAGGGCGTCTGACCACCATCTGCCTCAAGCAGCACGACACACCTTCTCATAGAGTTGATCAGGCTGTTGATTGTGGCCTGTAGAATGTTGTCCCACTCCTCTTCAATGGCTGTGTGAAGTTGCTGGAACTCTCTGTCGTATATGTCGATCCAGAGCATCCCAAACATGCTCAATGGGTGACGTCTGGTGAGTACGCAGGCCATGGACGAATTGGGACATTTTCAGTTTCCAGGAATTGCGTACAGATCCTTGTGACGTTGGGCTGTGCATTATAATGCTGAAACATGAGGTGATGGCGGTGGATGAATGGCACGACAACGGGCCTCAGGATCTCATCACCATGTCTCGGTGCATTCAAATTGCCATCGATAAAATGCAATTGTGTTTGTTGTCTGTAGCTTATGCCTGCCCATACTATAACCCCACCGCCACCATGGAACACTCTCTTCACAACGTTGACATCAGCAATTTGCTTGCCCACACAATGCCATACACGTGGTCTGCCATCTGCCCAGTACAATTAAAACCGGGATGAATCCGTGAAGCGTGCCAGTGGCCAGTGGCAATCAAAGTTGAGCATTTGCCCACTGAAGTCAGTTACAACCACGAACTGCGGTTTCTGACAGTTTGTGCAAAAAATTATTTGCTTGTGCAAACCAAACCTGGCCTTTTATTGTCCCCAGCACAAGGTGCACCTGTGTCATCATCATGCTGTTTAAATCATCTTCTTGATATGTCCCATCTGTCAGGTGGATGGATTATCTTGACAAAGGAGAAATGTTTACTAACAGGGATGTAAACAAATGTGCACAAAATTTGAGAGAAATACATTTTTTGTGCTTATGGAACATTTTTCTGGGATGTTTTATTTCAGCTCATGAAACATGGGACCAACACTTCACATGTTGTGTTTTATATATTTGTTCAGTGTATTTTATTGCCTCCACTTTTTGTAATTTGGGTGAACTATCCCTTTAACAGTTTGACCTGTCAATCAATCACTGTGGGTGGGACTGTCAGGGGAGGGGGCGGGATGTTGGTGAGTCACAGAGCTGGTAGGGTTTCAGACCTGTCAATCAATCACTGTAGGTGGGATTTTGAGGGACGGCAGTAGATTAGTAATCTCGTCAGAAAAACCAGTCTAGTCTTCTGTTTCAATTTAGTTTATCGTACAAAAAAGGTTGTTATGTCAAGTAAGCATGCATTCCCTGTTGAAAAACAATATAGCTTTCAAAACAATTGAATCTGTTTTGTTTTGTTATATTTTGGTGCAGAATGAGGCTCTCCACGACCTACTGTTCCTGCAGTGAGGATTCAACATCTTCATCGGATGTTTTCACAATTTATCTGCAGAAAAACACCAAGAAGCAGTAGTAGCCTACCAGTATGCATATTAAATCAACATGACCGTGACATGCTTACTTACAAGTCTTTAATCAACAGTGCAGTTCAGCCAGGGGAGTTTCTCCTCCTCTAGCCAGGGGAGTTTCTCCTCCTCTAGCCAGGGGAGTTTCTCCTCCTCTAGCCAGGGGAGTTACTCCTCCTCTAGCCAGGGGAGTTTCTCCTCCTCCAGCCAGGGGAGTTTCTCCTCCTCTAGCCAGGGGAGTTTCTCCTCCTCTAGCCAGGGGAGTTTCTCCTCTTCTAGCCAGGGGAGTTTCTCCTCTTCTAGCCAGGGGAGTTTCTCCTCCTCTAGCCAGGGGAGTTTCTCCTCCTCCAGCCAGGGGAGTTTCTCCTCCTCTAGCCAGGGGAGTTTCTCCTCCTCTAGCCAGGGGAGTTTCTCCTCTTCTAGCCAGGGGAGTTACTCCTCCTCTAGCCAGGGGAGTTTCTCCTCCTCTAGCCAGGGGAGTTTCTCCTCCTCTAGCCAGGGGAGTTTCTCCTCCTCTAGCCAGGGGAGTTTCTCCTCTTCTAGCCAGGGGAGTTACTCCTCCTCTAGCCAGGGGAGTTTCTCCTCCTCCAGCCAGGGGAGTTACTCCTCCTCTAGCCAGGGGAGTTTCTCCTCCTCTAGCCAGGGGAGTTTCTCCTCTTCTAGCCAGGGGAGTTACTCCTCCTCTAGCCAGGGGAGTTTCTCCTCCTCTAGCCAGGGGAGTTACTCCTCCTCTAGCCAGGGGAGTTTCTCCTCTTCTAGCCAGGGGAGTTATTCCTCCTCTAGCCAGGGGAGTTTCTCCTCCTCTAGCCAGGGGAGTTTCTCCTCCTCTAGCCAGGGGAGTTTCTCCTCCTCTAGCCAGGGGAGTTACTCCTCCTCTAGCCAGGGGAGTTTCTCCTCCTCTAGCCAGGGGAGTTTCTCCTCCTCTAGCCAGGGGAGTTACTCCTCCTCTAGCCAGGGGAGTTTCTCCTCCTCCAGCCAGGGGAGTTACTCCTCCTCTAGCCAGGGGAGTTTCTCCTCCTCTAGCCAGGGGAGTTTCTCCTCCTCTAGCCAGGGGAGTTTCTCCTCTTCTAGCCAGGGGAGTTTCTCCTCCTCTAGCCAGGGGAGTTTCTCCTCTACTAGCCAGGGGAGTTTCTCCTCCTCTAGCCAGGGGAGTTTCTCCTCCTCTAGCCAGGGGAATTTGTTCCTCCTCCTCTAGCCAGGGGAGTTTCTCCTCCTCTAGCCAGGGGAGTTTCTCCTCCTCTAGCCAGGGGAGTTACTCCTCCTCCAGCCAGGGGAGTTTCTCCTCCTCTAGCCAGGGGAGTTTCTCCTCCTCCAGCCAGGGGAGTTTCTCCTCCTCTAGCCAGGGGAGTTTCTCCTCCTCCAGCCAGGGGAGTTTCTCCTCCTCCAGCCAGGGGAGTTTCTCCTCCTCTAGCCAGGGGAATTTGTTCCTCCTCCTCTAGCCAGGGGAGTTTCTCCTCCTCCAGCCAGGGGAGTTTCTCCTCCTCTAGCCAGGGGAATTTGTTCCTCCTCCTCTAGCCAGGGGAATTTCAACATCTGTTGATGTAAGACTCTTATCTCTGCACAGATTTTAATACATTTTTTATTGTAACCTTTATTTAACTGCACAGATAATTCTGTGTGTGCGTGATTATCTGGTTTATTTACTATAACGGGACTGTCTCTACTGAGGGACCAACTAATAAGGACTGATGGAGAGGGGGAGAGAGAGAAGGAGAGAGGGGGAGAGAGAAGGAGAGAGGGGGAGAGAGAGAAGGAGAGGGGGAGAGAGAGAAGGAGAGAGTGGGAGAGAGAAGGAGAGAGGGGGAGAGAGAGAAGGAGAGGGGGGAGAGAGAGAAGGAGAGAGGGGGAGAGAGAGAAGGAGAGAGGGGGAGAGAGAGAAGGAGAGAGGGGGAGAGGGGGGAGAGAGAAGGAGAGGGGGGAGAGAGAGAAGGAGAGGGGGGAGAGAGAGAAGGAGAGGGGGAGAGAGAAGGAGAGAGGGGGAGAGAGAAGGAGAGAGGGGGAGAGAGAGAAGGAGAGGGGGGAGAGAGAAGGAGAGAGGGGGAGAGAGAGAAGGAGAGGGGGGAGAGAGAGAAGGAGAGAGGGGGAGAGAGAAGGAGAGGGGGGGAGAGAGAGAAGGAGAGGGGGAGAGGGGGGAGAAGGAGAGGGGGGGGGGAGAGAAGGAGAGGGTGGAGAGAGAGAGGAGAGAGGGGGGGAGACAGAAGGGAGGGGGGAGAGAGAAGGGGTGAACGACAGAAAGAAAGAGGGGGTAGAGAGAGAAGGAGAGAGGGGGGAGGGAGGGAGAGAAAGAAAGAGGGGGAGCAGGAGCGAAACTTTGGAGGGGACAGTTACATTAAATTTTCTCAAGAGCAATTCCTGAGGGGGACACCAAAAATAGTGCTGTAACACATAGCCTACATTGTAATATGGTAAATGTATATTGAGGAACCAAAGAAATAAGGTGTTTGCCGTACTCCTAACTACCGGTACCCAAAACTACACAACTAATCACAACAGCAATACCATTGCCTTTAACAAATCTTAGTTCAGTCACCAGTTTAAGTTGAGAGTAGGGGTATCCATGGCATTTTCCAATTATGTTCCTATTTTACAAGTCAAAAAAATTGAGAACCTTTCATAATGTTACCAAACAAAGACTCAACAAACTTACCTGAGACTCCCTGTCTCTGCCAGTCTGTCCCTGCATATCTGTCCCCAACTCTGCTGTCTGTGTGCCATCTGTTGCCTGCTCTGCCTAATGACATCATTGTGAAACATTTCCATTAGCATTTTACTTCTTTCTTATGAACATTTTATCAACTAGTCTTTGAGATATTAGGCTACTAGGGTTTTGGTGTACTGAAAAATACTCTGATGTCCGTATTTTTAATTTTTCTGCCATTTTTCTGCCATTTTTCTACCTGGCTGGCAGGCTACACACACACACACACACACACACACACACACACAGTGTGTAGGTTATTTACAGTAGGAGATGGGCTTCTATCATCTTATCTTCTATCATTCTATTTGGGCTTCGATCTAAAAGGTAGCTAGCAAATGTGAAACGGATTGCAGTGACAAGAGTTGACAGCTGTATGAGTTCACCATTTACACAACATATGCTGCAACCTTTTATAATTTTAAAAGTTTGTTTCATATTGGCTGGCTTCCAACAATAGCTGAATTTGCAAAGCTAGCGAGCACCAATTCAGTTTCAGTGGTGTTTGCTATAATCTTTGCTACCCGGGTTAAATAAAGGTGAAATAAAATAAATAAATACAAGTTCCCTTGCGACAACTTAGCTTTTGCAACGAGACCATTAAATATATTTAAGACAATGGTAGAAGAGAGTGTAGTTCTGTTCAGTTTGGACTTCAGTTTATCGCTAACCTTATCACAGGGACTTTGAAGCACTAATTTACATCATCTGCGTGCTGATCTTGGAATAAACTGACGATAGCAAAGATTCCATCTTTGACGACGCCACATAAATGGAATAGGTACTAGCTAGCTTAATAGTTAATATTTGCGCGCTAGCTCTGCATATTCAGCTAGTGTGTGTGCGCGCGATTGACTGGATTAACCTCACGTCAGTTACGTGCATTGAGTGCCTTTCAGACAGTAGATACGAACCCTCTGTTACCTTGCCAACTAAGGAACTGGCAGTGGATCAAACCATTGTGAGGAAAAGGGTGGGGGGGGTCGCAATCTTTTGAAACTTAAAAACGCGCTATTAAGTGTCTATAATCAGCACAATTGCTTTCATTGCGTATTATTAATATTATTTAAATTACATAGTTATGTTTACAGTGATATATTGGGGGGGACAAATCATATTTTTCCCAGGATGGGGGGGGGGGGGGGGGTTGTGTCCCCCCCGGGATTTCCGCCCCTGAGGGAGGGAAAGAAAGAAAGAAAGATATATTTTTGTATCATTAACATTAGGGCCTAGATTCATTCTGGACCTCGGAAGCTCCGCATTATAAGCACGTTTGAATGTAATTTCCGATTGAGCCAACATATGTAGGTTTGTCGTGAATGGGGTCTTTGCGAACAAAGCAACATTGCCTTTAAAAAGGTGCATAGCTGCGAAGGGGCGATCGGACTGAATCCTGTCCCAACTGGAGACATAGATCAGTACTCACTATTGACCCAGACACCTGTAATAACAACTGAATCCTTTCCCAACTGGAGACATAGATCAGTACTCACTATTGACCCAGACACCTGTAATAACAACTGAATCCTGGTCAGCTGGAGACATAGATCAGTACTCACTATTGACCCAGACACCTGTAATAACAACTGAATCCTGGTCAGCTGGAGACATAGATCAGTACTCACTATTGACCCAGACACCTGTAATAACAACTGAATCCTGGTCAGCTGGAGACATGTAATACGGGTAATTAGACTCAGGACATGAAGCAAGTCAAAGACAAACAGTAGTTTCATCAGATCTCATCCTACACTAGAATAATCCTCCCACACAGACACACAGACAGGGAAGTCCCTGGGAAGAGACTACTAGAATAATCCTCCCACACAGACACACAGACAGGGAAGAGACTACTAGAATAATCCTCCCACACAGACAGGGAAGTCCCTGGGAAGAGACTACTAGAATAATCCTCCCACACAGACACACAGCCAGGGAAGTCCCTGGGAAAGAAGACTAGAATAAGGATCTCTTCCAGAAGGACACCTATTATTATGTACCTCTGGGATGCCAACCTATTATCCCACCAACATAACACACAGCCTGACAGACACACAGCCTGACAGACACACAGCCTGACAGACACACAGCCTGACAGACACACAGCCTGACAGATACACAGTCAGGTATGAACGCTCCCACCGCATCCTGCTGTTTGATCCTCACACACACATTCCTTCACTGAGTCTGTCTGTGTGAGAATCTGTTTGTGTCTGTCTGTGTGTGTGAGAATCTGTTTGTGTCTGTCTGTCTAGGTGAGAATCTGTTTGTGTCTGTCTGTCTGTGTGAGAATCTGTTTGTGTCTGTCTGTGTGTGTGAGAATCTGTTTGTGTCTGTTTGTGTGTGTGAGAATCTGTTTGTGTCTGTCTGTGTGTGTGAGAATCTGTTTGTGTCTGTCTGTCTGTGTGAGAATCTGTTTGTGTCTGTCTGTGTGTGTGAGAATCTGTTTGTGTCTGTCTGTGTGTGTGAGAATCTGTTTGTGTCTGTCTGTCTGTGTGAGAATCTGTTTGTGTCTGTCTGTCTGTGTGAGAATCTGTTTGTGTCTGTCTGTGTGTGTGTGTATATCTGTCTGTCTGTGTGTGTGTGTATATCTGTCTGTCTGTCTGTCTGTGTGTGAGTGTGTATATCTGTCTGTCTGTCTGTCTGTCTGTCTGTCTGTCTGTCTGTCTGTCTGTCTGTCTGTCTGTCTGTCTGTCTGTGTGAGTGTGTATATCTGTCTGTCTGTCTGGTGTGTGAGTGTCTATATCTGTCTGTCTGTCTGTGTGAGTGTGTATATCTGTCTGTCTGTGTGAGTGTGTATATCTGTCTGTCCGTGTGAATGTGTATATCTGTCTGTCTGTGTGAGTGTGTATATCTGTCTGTCCGTGTGAATGTGTCTGTCTGTCTGTCCGTGTGGTGTGTGAATGTGTCTGTCTGTCTGTCCGTGTGGTGTGTGAATGTCTGTCTGTCTGTCTGTCTGTCTGTCCGTGTGAATGTGTCTGTCCGTGTGGTGTGTGAATGTGTCTGTCTGTCCGTGTGGTGTGTGAATGTCTGTCTGTCTGTCTGTCCGTGTGAATGTGTCTGTCCGTGTGGTGTGTGAATGTGTCTGTCTGTCCGTGTGGTGTGTGAATGTGTCTGTCCGTGTGGTGTGTGAATGTGTCTGTCTGTCCATCTGGTGTGTGAATGTGTCTGTCTGTCCATGTGGTGTGTGAATGTGTCTGTCTGTCCATGTGGTGTGTGAATGTGTCTGTCTGTCTGTCTGTCTGTCTGTCTGTCTGTCTGTCTGTCTGTCTGTCTGTCTGTCTGTCTGTCTGTCTGTCTGTCTGTGAGAATCTTACGTGGCCTGCAAAGGAATGTGATGGATTAAAAGAAGCTTGGGCAGTAATCTGCCACACACACACACACACACACACACACACACAGTTCAGGTCAATAAGGCGCTATAAGGCTGAATAAGGCGCTATAAGGCTGAATAAGGCATTATAAGGCTTTATTAAAAAAGCAGAGAATAGCAACCACTGTGGTGAGACATAAGGCAAAATATTCAGCGTTCCCTGGAGATACTACCGTCTTTCTATAGTCCACATACTGGAGAATACATCCAACAACGACGACAAGAACACAAAGACAACAAAGACAACAACAACAATGACAAAGACAACAACGACAACAATGCAGTAAAATCCAATCAGAAACTATCCTGATCAAAAGAATAACATAAAAACACATTACTAAAGCAGATGATGTTCACGTAGTGGTCAAAACAGAACAGGTTTGTATCTATAAAAGGCCCAGTTGAGGAAGAACGCTTCTCATAAAGAATCTCCAATCAGAAACCCATTATGGGTCAATTAATAACTCACAGAGAGAGAGAAGTCACCAGAACACTTATTAAGAATATGTACGTGTTCCGCTCATAGAAAAACAATCCATAGAACAGGTCTCCCCATTATGATGGCATAATGGGTGGACTGGCAGCCAATGTGAGAGTACACAGGAGTCAAATGACCAGGGTTAAAGGTTCCAAGAGCGTTCTAGTCATTCTAGTTCTACCTCTCTGATCCCTCCCAACATGCTCCATGATACTACTAAACATAGAACTGGAACGGCTGCCTGTCTGCCCGTTATGACGTCATTGACATGAATGTGGAGGCCTGTTCTACTCCTTCTAAATTCTTCTGATTACAGAGATATACATCTTCATGATAACAAAACGCATAGTCTGTCTTCAATACAGTATGATTTTGGGTTTAAAGTCTTTTGGCCCCCCAAGGTGATTTCTGGAACCATATTCATAAAGAATCTCAGAGTAAGAGTGCTGATTTAGGATCAGTTTGGCCTTTTAGATTATAATGAATAAGAGAGGGCACCTGATCCTAGACCAGCAGCCCTATTCTGAGACCTGCTTTATGTATACAGTCCCTGGTGCTTCATAACTCCCAGCAAAGTGCTTAGTCACCATCCAACTCCAAGTCATTATGACTGTTGTCTGATTGACAGCTGTCTGATGGAATAACAAGATAATACTGAAAAGTAATCAACTGTTAACAATGAGCAGTAAAACACACCACTTCACTGGTCTGGTAGAGATCCGGAGTCTGTTGACATGACTTTTTTTTAAATCCACAATAAACGTTAATATTGGGAAGAATATTGAGAAAAAAAAACAGAAAAAAAACAGTACACAATTAGTTTATCCTTCAGTCTCCAAGATACAGGAAGAGGAATGTTGAACACCAAAGAGGGTGTAGAACCATTCTCCTTAGCAACCAGGGGGGGAAAAGATTACAACTTCTACTCACAAAATAGATGGTCCCAGACATGTTTGTGCTACCATGCCAACTACATTGCTGTCATGGACGAACCAAA
Organism: Salmo trutta; assembly: GCF_901001165.1. Classification (NCBI taxonomy): domain Eukaryota; kingdom Metazoa; phylum Chordata; class Actinopteri; order Salmoniformes; family Salmonidae; genus Salmo; species Salmo trutta. The sequence goes on along the minus strand of NC_042970.1, from coordinate 82,474,051 downwards.
CGTGACAAGGAGTTGATGATAGCACAAAGAAGACTGGCACTCAGGCTACAAAGCGGAGTGCAGTGACACAACAACACCGTGGCTTAAAACAGTCCCCCTCTGTTAGAGCTGCAACGTTGTCCATCACAGAGCCATCTGCAATCAGCAACCTCACAACAGCACCGTGGCTTAAAACAGTCCCCCTCTGTTAGAGCTGCAACGTTGTCCATCACAGAGCCATCTGCAATCAGCAACTTCACAACAACACCGTGGCTTAAAACAGTCCCCCTCTGTTAGAGCTGCAACGTTGTCCATCACAGAGCCATCTGCAATCAGCAACTTCACAACAACACCGTGGCTTAAAACAGTCCCCCTCTGTTAGAGCTGCAACGTTGTCCATCACAGAGCCATCTGCAATCAGCAACTTCACAACAACACCGTGGCTTAAAACAGTCCCCCTCTGTTAGAGCTGCAACGTTGTCCATCACAGAGCCATCTGCAATCAGCAACCTCACAACAACACCGCGCTCGTCTCTTCTCCCCACCAGGCCTCTCTGGGAGGGACTAGGGGTTAGAGGTCAAGGGTTAGAGGGCGTAGGGATCCGGTGACGGAGAGATTCAGTGTCGTCCCACGAGGTGCCCCAGAGGCCCTAGGAACCCCAAAACGATCCGACTCCACCCCATGACACCAAGTAGGACATGAGAGCTTGAGAAAGCCGTTCTATGGTCAGAAGGCACCGTATCATGACAATAGGGTCTCATTCTGAATCCATACAGAGGGAGGTTAATGGCTCTGTCTCTCCTGTCCTCTCCTCTGTCTATCCATTCATCAATATTTTTAGTCCCTCTTCTCCACTTCTCTCCTCTGTCCACCGCTCCCTCCGTGTCTTTAATCCATCTCTCATCTTCTACCCTCTTTCCGTGTCTCTGGACTGGTGGGGTCAGTACCAGGTCAGGGCTGAACACCACGGAGTGTCTGGGTATATGACACAATGGACAGACCTGAACCTGAGAGAGGGGGAGAGGGGGAGGGGTAGAGAGAGAGGGGGGGAGAGAGTATGGGGGAGACAAAGAAGTGAGAGAAGGCAAGTGAATGTGACACTGCATGGAAACTGCCTGCTGAGACTTTTAATACAACAACTTGAAAACACATGCATACAGAGAGTTTTACACGCAAACACACACACAGTCACTTAGACAAAGTAGGGAAGCGACCCACTGTGGCTCTCAAAAGACACACATGCAGACGCAAACACAAACCCTATATTACCTGGTAGGGTCTTCGTCCAATGAGAGAGCTCCTCTTACGTTGATTATGTTTCTCTTACTATCAAACGTTCCATAACTCAGAGTCACCTGAAACGGCAATAAACAAACAAACACACACACACACCTGTCAGACTGTATTCAATAAATGAGAACATTCAATTCAGTAGGCTATATCATGTTCCATTGGCCAGTATTTAGCGCTGCGTTCCATTGGCCAGTATTTAGCGATGCGTTGCATTGGCTAGTATTTAGCGCTGCGTTCCATTGGCCAGTATTTAGCGCTGCGTTCCATTGGCCAGTATTTAGCGCTGCGTTCCATTGGCTAGAATTTAGCGCTGCGTTCCATTGGCCAGTATTTAGCGCTGCGTTCCATTGGCCAGTATTTAGCGCTGCGTTCCATTGGCTAGAATTTAGCGCTGCGTTCCATTGGCCAGTATTTAGCGCTGCGTTCCATTGGTTAGTATTTAGCGCTGCGTTCCATTGGCTAGTATTTAGCGCTGCGTTCCATTGGCTAGTATTTAGCGCTGCGTTCCATTGGTTAGTATTTAGCGCTGCGTTCCATTGGCCAGTATTTAGCGCTGCGTTCATTGGTTAGTATTTAGCGCTGCATTCCATTGGCTAGTATTTAGCGCTGCGTTTATTGGTTAGTATTTAGCGCTGCGTTCCATTGGCCAGTATTTAGCGCTGCGTTCATTGGTTAGTATTTAGCGCTGCGTTCCATTGGTTAGTATTTAGCGCTGCGTTCCATTGGTTAGTATTTAGCGCTGCGTTCCATTGGTTAGTATTTAGCGCTGCGTTCCATTGGTTAGTATTTAGCGCTGCGTTCCATTGGTTAGTATTTAGCGCTGCGTTCATTGGTTAGTATTTAGCGCTGCGTTCCATTGGTTAGTGTTTAGCGCTGCGTTCCATTGGTTAGTATTTAGCGCTGCGTTCCATTGGCCAGTATTTAGCGCTGCGTTCATTGGCTAGTATTTAGCGCTGCGTTCCATTGGCCAGTATTTAGCGCTGCGTTCATTGGCTAGTATTTAGCGCTGCATTCCATTGGCTAGTATTTAGAGCTGCGTTCCATTGGCCAGTAGTTAGCGCTGCGTTCATTGGCTAGTATTTAGCGCTGCGTTCCATTGGCTAGTATTTATCGCTGCGTTCCATTGGCCAGTATTTAGCGCTGCGTTCATTGGCTAGTATTTAGCACTGCGTTCCATTGGCCAGTATTTAGCGCTGCGTTCATTGGTTAGTATTTAGCGCTGCGTTCCATTGGCTAGTATTTAGCGCTGCGTTCCATTGGCCAGTATTTAGCGCTGCGTTCATTGGTTAGTATTTAGCGCTGCGTTCCATTGGTTAGTATTTAGCGCTGCGTTCCATTGGTTAGTATTTAGCGCTGCGTTCATTGGTTAGTATTTAGCGCTGCATTCCATTGGCTAGTATTTAGCGCTGCGTTCCATTGGTTAGTATTTAGCGCTGCGTTCCATTGGTTAGTGTTTAGCGCTGCGTTCCATTGGCTAGTATTTAGCGCTGCGTTCCATTGGTTAGTATTTAGCGCTGCGTTCCATTGGCCAGTATTTAGCGCTGCGTTCCATTGGCCAGTATTTAGCGCTGCGTTCCATTGGCCAGTATTTAGCGCTGCGTTCCATTGGCTAGTATTTAGCGCTGCGTTCCATTGGCCAGTATTTAGCGCTGCGTTGCATTGGCTAGTATTTAGCGCTGCGTTCCATTGGCTAGTATTTAGCGCTGCGTTCCATTGGTTAGTATTTAGCGCTGCGTTCCATTGGCCAGTATTTAGCGCTGCGTTCCATTGGCTAGTATTTAGCGCTGCGTTCCATTGGCCAGTATTTAGCGCTGCGTTCCATTGGCCAGTATTTAGCGCTGCGTTCCATTGGCTAGTATTTAGCGCTGTGTTCCATTGGCCAGTATTTAGCGCTGCGTTCATTGGTTAGTATTTAGCGCTGCGTTCCATTGGCCAGTATTTAGCGCTGCGTTCCATTGGCTAGTATTTAGCGCTGCGTTGCATTGGTTAGTATTTAGCGCTGCGTTCATTGGTTAGTATTTAGCGCTGCGTTCCATTGGTTAGTATTTAGCGCTGCGTTCATTGGTTAGTATTTAGCGCTGTGTTCCATGGAAGCTTAACAGGGTCCATACTCCTTAGTAGTATTACTGTGTGTGTGTGTACCTGGTGGTGTATCTGTGTCGGTGACACCAGCTGAAGGTTTTCCAGGTGAGAGTGGAACAGTGGGGAGCGGATAAGACCCACCCCAAGCAACGCCTCAATGATGTAACCAACCGTACAGTCGTCAGGGAGACGAATACGATCAGCTGTTGTCATGAAATTACCTCCACTGGGGACCGAGAGAGAGAGAGTGGAAAGAGGAGAGAGAGAGACAGAGAGAGAGAGAGAGACACAGCAATAGAGATAGAGAGGAGAGAGACAGAGAGTGAGGGAGAGCGTGAGAGAGAGAGAGAGAGAGAGAGAGAGAGAGAGAGAGATAGAGAAAGGGAGGGAGTGAGAGTTAGAGAGAAAGACAGCGAGAGAGAGAGGAGAAAGAGAGAGTGAATATGTCATGTGTGGAAACTGCCTACTGACTTCCAAAATAAACACACATAAACACACGTATGTACACAACCTCACAGAAAAGCAGGAGAATAACCCACTGTGAGTCTCAAAATATACACACAGTCTCACCTGGCCCAGGGGCTCATCTTGAGGGCGAGACCTCGACTAACACAGAACCCTGCCCCTCCTGTGGCAAACCAGAAACGCACTGGACGCTGAAAGCACACAACATGCATACAAAATACACACAATATTACTAACATGTAATAAACACAATGCAGGGCATTATATAGGCAGATACATACAATTATAAATGGAAACTCACACATATATTCATATTCAATATTATTATTATTGTTTTATATATCTATATACAATATATAACTACCCAACTAGCACATAACGTTCTGAGAACCACCCAGCTAGCACATAACGTTCTGAGAACCACCCAGCTAGCACATAACATTCTGAGAACCACCCAGCTAGCACATAACGTTCTGAGAACCACCCAGCTAGCACATAACGTTCTGAGAACCACCCAGCTAGCACATAACGTTCTGAGAACCACCCAGCTAGCACATAACGTTCTAAGAACCATTTGTTCCCTTTCAGTCAGTCAACTTCTGTACAACATACTACGGGGAGTCGTACTCTCGCGACTTCGGTTGAAGGATCTACAATCACATCTGACAAGGCCAATGAAATCTGCGCCTCGCTGGAAGCCCCGCCTTCCACAGGTGATAAGCATGAGGCTCGGATTTATTCCTTCAATTATTCCGCTCTTCACCTCAGTGTGAACAGGAACAATTCACGATACTAAAACAAACAATTGTAAGACGAGACGGTCTTAGTTGCACCAACAACACTGTCGCTTTGTGGTAGACCGTGCTCATCCCCTGGACGTTGTATGGTTCTCATAGTTTCATAATCACAAACAATTTGTTTCTCTTAAGGTTTCTTGCCGTTGCTATAACAATGAGTAAGATGACAGACAAATGAGAGCTAGATGGTGAAGGCTAAGCCCGGTTGAGGTTCGCAACCATGCCCAAACGAATAAAGAGATACTCACGTTTGTTGACTTGTATGTCTCGGATCGGTGCATGCTCTGGCATTCCATTACTCAAATCAGTTCATGTGCAGGACTGGCACTGTTTCCCTACTTGTCTACACGCAGGTTCTCTTGACACTCGTGTAGCATTCTATAGGGGCCTTGGTGTTTCAGATATTCACTTCCTCTTCCGGGTGACCATACCTCCGCCGAGTCTGAGTAGTATGACGCCGACATAGATTGGGTCTTTGGCCGGAGCAAATGCCTTGTCTGCCTGGACGTGGTGTGTACAGTGGCTGCCGCCGCTCAACCTGGTTCCTGGGCGCTCTGTCACCGGTTACGGAAGGCTACTCAAAGAGAGAGGGTAGACCCCCCCCCCCCCCCTGCTGCCTGTTTATGTCTCAGTCAAGCACCGCTTGCCTCTCTTACATGTGGATGAAGGGTCCGGTCTCTCCTCTTTGGTCCGGTCCTACATAGAGACTTTCAAGACCAGGCCAGCTGACAAGCTCTGCATAGCATGCTAGCTATTCCTCCCCATGGTGGAGTTGCTCTGCATAGCATGCTAGCTATACCTCCCCATGGTGGAGTTGCTCTGCATAGCGTGCTAGCTATTCCTGCCACGGTGGAGTTGCTCTGCATAGCGTGCTAGCTATTCCTCCCCATGGTGGAGTTGCTCTGCATAGCGTGCTAGCTATTCCTCCCCATGGTGGAGTTGCTCTGCATAGCGTGTTAGCTATTCCTCCCCATGGTGGAGTTGCTCTGCATAGCGTGCTAGCTATTCCTCCCCATGGTGGAGTTGCTCTGCATAGCGTGCTAGCTATTCCTCCCCATGGTGGAGTTGCTCTGCATAGCGTGCTAGCTATTCCTCCCCATGGTGGAGTTGCTCTGCATAGCATGCTAGCTATTCCTCCCCATGGTGGAGTTGCTCTGCATAGCATGCTAGCTATTCCTGCCACGGTGGAGTTGCTTGGGGTAGCTCTCTTGTTTAGTATACGTAGCGTTAAGTTGCTTGGTTATTCTAAACGGACCGTGCTGCGGTCAAAGATGCTAGCCAGCCTAGCTTAGACTAAAGAGCCTCCTGGCTAATGTCGGCTAGCATGCATAACTTCCGGTGAATGAAGTTTACTAGTGTTTCCCATTGTTATGGCAACCCCATTATTATTTTCAATTCCTAGAGTTGGAGGGAGTGAAGAAAGCGCGGCTTGCGTGCTCCTCCGATGAGGAAGCAGCCCCCGAGAAGCTGGCTTGGGTAACCTGGAGAAAGGGGCCTTATACCCTGACGACATATATTCCTAAAAATTAATAGCCGACATTAGCCAGGAGGAATTTAGAAATATTATGTTCTTCAATTAGTGCACCCACACTGCTCGCACGCGTCAAAGATCGTCTGCGTTGCCAAGGACTAAAATAGAAGTCATTCCTATTTCTGACGCAGATCGCGCTGCAAGTCCTGCCTCTCCCATCTCCTCATTGGTTTATAGAAGCAGGTACCCACGTGCCATCTCATTGGTTATACCCATGTGGGTGATTGAAAGACTAACTGTTTTGCCGGTTGTCGTGGTAATACTATGAAAGTGTAGAAGCCAATCACAATATAAGTTCAAAGATGAAAAAGCCTGGAAGGAGGAGAGATGACTAGAAATGATTCGGTTGTGAGTTTTGTGTGTGGATTAATTGTCGGAGTAGAGGACCTTGTGCATTTCAGGTAAAATAACAACTCAATGTTTATATCCCAGGACAAATTAGCTAGCAACAGCAAGCTAGCTAAATAGGACAAATTAGCTAGCAAGTGCAAGCTAACTAGCTAAATTGCCATACATGTTTAATGCTTTTCGACCTGTCCCCAAATTAATGTCATTGGTTCAGGGTTTGTTTTGATATTTTAACCTGCGTGTCGTGATCGCGTTTGGTGTAGGGGGACAAAATAAATGTATGCACGATAGCGCACATAGCTAGCACATCCGGTTTGGGTTCTGTCTTAGCGTTTGGGTTCCGTGTTAGCAGGGGTCTGAGCAACCAGTGCACCGCTCCACAAAAACATTACCGTGACGACAGTGTCCCCACGTTTTGTTACGGCAGCCATTACCCTCTGTGCCCATAAGGGAGCCAGGATTCATGCAGACTATACAGTCTCACGGAAGCACAACGTGTGTTGGACTCTTGTCCATGTTTAATGCCCCTCTGGTACCTCTCGTTCAATGGTGTTCACGGGGTTTATCAATCTCCCCAGGGTGGGAGTAAAACGTTGGGTGATTCACTCTGTCCACAAGGGGGCACTCCTCCCCATAGATGGCTCAGTGCTGATTCCTGCCTGTAGCTCACTCACCATGCGTTAAGATCTACATCGGCCCTGCATCAACACAACTTTCTCTATCTCGTTAAGTGCATTCAGGTGTATTGGGCCGTGCCCACTAATGCTGTTTGTTTAATAGACTAAAAGTAACAGCTTTGTATGAGTTAAAAAACATTGCATGCTATCTCCATCTTGGTGGCCCAGTGGAATAATTCCATGGACTCAGAACAGAAGATCATAGGTTCAAAACTCACACAATAATAAAGAAATGGGTTTGCATGATTAATGCCTAAGAAAATTCATTTCCATGTGTCCTATCTATACTTGGAGTTCCAAACAGTTAACCTAAGCTAGTGGTGTTATTGAAACATTCAGTGAAAAGTTAAAGTTATTTAAAAAAAAATCCAAATACTCTTTTAAGCATTAAGAACATTTAGGGAATGTTCTCAGAACGTTATTTAATTACCTTCAAATACCCTATAATTTATGTTCTCAGAACATTAATAAAACCTCCCAGGAATACTTTCAGGGAACCATAGTAACCATAGCAAAACGTTCTCAGAACATCCCTGCAGCCTCAAAACGTCCGTTCCCAGAACAGGCTAAATGTTAACTTCTGTTCTCAAAATGTTTAAAAAAACAGTTCAGTTTAACCAGTCAGGAAACGTATGGCTTCATTCCCAGAACTAATGGGAAACCAAAAATGTACGTTCCCACAACTTCCAAGGAACCAAAATGTGCTTGCTGGGTTATTATATAGTCACAAAACAAAATAATGGTTAAAATGAGAAGAGAAACATGTTTTAGGTTAGTGAACACATTACCTCCTGGTCCCTTACCGTGTGGGAGTCGCCAAACCTCTCGGTGGCTTCTAGCGGTCGGTCGAGGCTAGGCCGGCCAATGTAGACGTCGTGGGCATGGCTGTAGTGAGACAGGAGCTTCACAAGGGGACGTATGTTCACGTAGTTATCATCATCCACGTGGCAGAACCACCTACAAGGGTTAACAACAATCAGTATCATCATCCACGTGGCAGAACCACCTACAAGGGTTAACCACAATCAGTATCATCATCCACATGGCAGAACCACCTACAAGGGTTAACCACAATCAACCTGACTTTGATTCCTAAACCATTAACGCAAACTGCTAATTTGTCATTTCGGTTTGTGTGTGTGTGTGTGTGTGTCTTACTTCTTGTCAGAGCTGATGAAGGTGTCGTATTCGACGGCCATTTTACAGGACAGAGCCTGGCGACTGTGGGCCGCTGAACAGTTAGTATTGATCATGTGACTCCCTGTAGGAATAACATCAATCAGTCAGTCAGTCAGACAGTCAGTAAATGAGCCCTGGGGTCAAATGATGCATAGCACACATTTCAGCACAACACAGTACAGTATGTGACTTTTAACAAAGATGATTGGATGCTATTGTGTTACTATGGTGGCAAAACAGTTTTGAATGAGTCAGCAATATTAGCTTCCTGTTATAATCTGGCACCTCCAGAATAACAATATTAGCTTCCTGTTATAATCTGGCACCTCTAGAATAACAATATTAGTTTCCTGTTATAATCTGGCACCTCCAGAATAACAATATTAGTTTCCTGTTATAATCTGGCACCTCCAGAATAACAATATTAGCTTCCTGTTATAATCTGGCACCTCTAGAATAACAATATTAGCTTCCTGTTATAATCTGGCACCTTTAGAATAACAATATTAGCTTCCTGTTATAATCTGGCACCTTTAGAATATGTGTATGTATGTGTTTTTATTTTTGAATCTCACCCATCCTCTTCCTCAGCCTGTCATCCTCTCCGTCGGTGAATATGTACGTCTGAAAACACACACACACACACAAAGAGAAGGTCAGTGTGTGTGTCTATCATAATGTAGTGTGAATCGTGAGACAACGCTACTCTGTAGAACAGTAGTCAGACAGGATGCGTCCCATATAGTACACTATTCCCTATAGGGGAAGGACGGCTCATAGTAATGGCTGGAACGGAGGCAAACGGAATGTCATCAAACACATGGACACCATTGAAACCATGTGTTTGGTGTCTTTGTTACCATTCCACCGATTCCGCCCCAGCCATTACCATGAGCTAATCCCCAATCAAGGTGCCACCAACCTCGCTTTTTCCCCTCACCAATCTACACACAATACCCCATAATGACAAAGCAAAAACTGTTTTTTTGAAATTGGAGCAAATTTACACAATATTAAAAACTGAAATATCACATTTACGTAAGTATTCAGACCCTTTACTCAGTACTTTGTTGAAGCACCTTTGGCAGCGATTACAGCCTAGAGTCTTCTTGGGTATGACACTACAAGCTTGGCACACCTGTATTTGGGGAGTTTTTCCATTCTTCTCTGCAGATCCTCTCAAGCTCTGTCAGGTTGGATGGAGAGCGTCACTGCACAGCTATTTTCAGGTCTCTCCAGAGATGTTAGATTGGGTTCAAGTCCGGGCTCTGGCTGGGCCACTCAAGGACATTCAGACACTTGTCCCAAAGCCACTCCTGCGTTGTCTTGGCTGTGTGCTTAGGGTAGTTGTCCTGTTGGAAGGTGAACCTTCGCCCAGTCTGAGATCCTGAGTGCTTTGGAGCAGGTTTTCATCAATGATCTCTTTGTACTTTGCTCCGTTCATCTTTCCCTCAATCCTGACTAGTCTCCCAGTCCCTGCCACTGAAAAACACCCCCACAACATGATGCTGCCACCACCATGCTTAACCGTAGGGTGCCAGGTTTCCTCCAGATGTGACACTTAGCATTCAGGCCAAAGAGTTCAATCTTGGTTTCATCAGATCAGAGAATCTTGTTTCTCATGGTCTGAGAGTCCTTTAGGTGCCTTTTGGCAAATTCCAAGTGGGCTGTCATGTGCCTTTTACTTAGGAGAGGCTTCCGTCTGGCCACTCAACCATAAAGGCCTGATTGGTGGAGTGCTGCAGAGATGGTTGTCCTTCTGGAAGGTTCTTCCATCTCCACAGAGGAACTCTGGTGCTCTGTCAGAGTGACCATCGGGTTCTTGGTTACCTCCCTGACCAAGGCCCTTCTTCCCCGATTGCTCAGTTTGGACGGCCAGCTCTAGGATGAGTAATGCTGGTTCCAATCTTCTTCCATTTAAGAATGATGGAGGCCACTGTGTTCTTGGGGACCTTCAATGCTGCAGAAATGTTTTGGTACCCTTCCCCAGATCTGTACCTCGACACAATCCTGTCTCGGAGCTCTACAGACAATTCCTTCGACCTCATGGCTTTTGGGACCTTATATAGACAGGTGTGTGCCTTTCCAAATCATGTCCAATCAATTGAATTTACCACAGGTGGACTCCAATCAAGTTGTAGAAACATCTTAAGGATGATCAATGGAAACAGTGGGCTTCCCTGTGGCTCAGTTGGTAGAGCATGGTGTTTGCAACGCCAGCATGGTGTGTGCCATGCCAGGGTTGTGGGTTTGATTCCCACGGGGGACCAGTACAAAAACAAAACAAAAAAGTATGAAATGTATGCATTCACTACTGTAAGTCGCTCTGGATAAGAGCGTCTGCTAAATGACTAAAATGTAAATGTGGAACAGGATGCACCTGAGCTCAATTTCAAGTCTCATAGCAAAGGGTCTAAATACTTATGTAAAAATGTATAAAATCCTGTTTTCACTTTGTCATTATGGGGTATTATGTGTTGGTTGACAACAAAAATAATATTTAATCCATTTTAGAATAGGGCTGTAACATAATAACGTGGAAAAAGGTCAAGGGGTCTGCATGCACTGTAGTGCACTACATAGGAGTGAAGTCAGGGGGTCTGCATGCACTGTAGTGCACTACATAGGAGTGAAGTCAGGGGGTCTGCATGCACTGTAGTGCACTACATAGGAGTGAAGTCAGGGGGTCTGCATGCACTGTAGTGCACTACATAGGAGTGAAGTCAGGGGGTCTGCATGCACTGTAGTGCACTACATAGGAGTGAAGTCAGGGGGTCTGCATGCACTGTAGTGCACTACATAGGAGTGAAGTCAGGGGGTCTGCATGCACTGTAGTGCACTACATAGGAGTGGCATTTGGGCCCCAGCCCCAGTCATCCTGTTTGATCAGGCTGTTGTTGGTAAAGTAAAGTGAAAACATTGTTTCAGCCGACTGGTCTAAAACAGAACAACATTCCGTTCCACAGGGTTGTTTTCCACTACAGGTGAAACTGCACCTGTATCCTTCCTCTGACATCATGTTACACACACACACACACACACACACACACACACACACACACACACACACACACACACACACACACACAGGGTAGGGCTAGTTTATCCACCACAGTCACAGTATTGAATGGAGACAGACAGACAGACAGACAGACAGACAGACAGACAGACAGACAGACAGACAGACAGACAGACAGACAGACAGACAGACAGACAGACAGACAGACAGACAGACAGACAGACAGACAGACAGACAGAGGGTAGGGGTAGTTTATCCACCACAGTCACAGTATTGAGTGGAGACAGACAATAGTGCTGATATTGAATCTGAGCCAAGACTAAGGTAAACCACTCAGCACCATAACAGCTGCTGACCAGTCCAGTGGGGTGTGTGTGTGTGTGTGTGTGTGTGTGTGTGTGTCTGCTAGTGTGACATTCAATGATAGACCATACACATACAGTACCAGTCAACAGTTTGGACACACCTACTCATTCAAGGGTTTTTCTTTATTTTTGAACTATTTTCTACATTGTAGAATAATAGTGAAGATATCAAAACTATGAAACCCAAAAAAGCGTTAAACAAGTCGAAATGTATTTTATACGTTAGATTGTTGAAAGTAACCCCCCGACATTCACACACTCCGAGGTATTAGCATACAGCTGCTGTAGTTAACTAGAGAGGGACATCTCCCTGGGAGAAAGTCTTTGTTCCAACTCTCTCTGACACATTCCTCACATTATTCCCACTGCCGTGTGTGTGTGTGTGTGTGTGTGTGTCTCCCACTTCAGTTCCCACTGCATAATGAGTTGGCATGACTCTGGGATAACAACAATGTCCCGACCAGTTAAAAGCCCTACAACGTTATTATATGGTACAAATTAATTCATTCAATTAATGGTTACTATTTTTCAATTAAATAACCACATTTTAGTAGTAGACAACGTGTGTGTGCGTGGGTGTGTGCGTGCGTGGTATGTCTGTGTGTGTGTGTGTGTGCGTGGGTGTGTGCGTGTGTGCGTGGTATTTCTGTGTGTGTGTGTGTGTGGGTGTGTGCGAGTGTGGTATGTCTGTGTGTGTGTGTGTGCGTGGGTGTGTGCGTGCGTGCGTGGTATTTCTGTGTGTGTGTGGGTGTGTGTGAGTGTGGTATGTCTGTGTGTGTGTCTGTGTCTGTCTGTCAGAACTCAGGAAGCCAGCATCAGCCAGGCGTACCCCGGATTCCCCCAGGCAGGAAAGACCCACCCTGAGACCCCCCAAATAAACACAGACACTTCCCTGCCCCCTGCCTAGCGCAGCACATGGGCAAAACAGTCTCATCTCTCCCTTTTCCATGGTGGTGTGTGGTTCTCTTAACACACACACACACACGGACACACACATGGACGGACACACGGACACACACACGGACACACACACGGATGGACACACGGACGGACACACGGACGGACACACGGACGGACACACGGGTGGACACACAGACGGACACACAGACGGACACACACACAGACACACACACACACAGTCACACACACGACACAGGGTCAGTGTTTTGATGTGTGTGTCAACACCTCTCTCCAGCTTCCTGCTCCCATACTGATATTAGATTACATTACATTCTCACGTGTGTGTGTGTGTGTGCGCGCCTGCGCGTGTGTGTCTGTATGTGTGTTTGTCCGGGTCTCTTCAGACTTAAACTGTGTTAGCCTGCTGAGCTAAATACTAGGCATTATCTTTGGGAGATAACACAAGTCTCTATCTCTCCTATAACCACTGACTCTGTCTCTCCTATAACCACTGTCTCTGTCTCTCCTATAACCACTGTCTCTCCTATAACCACTGTCTCTCCTATAACCACTGACTCTCCTATAACCACTGACTGACTCTCCTATAACCACTGTCTCTCCTATAACCACTGACTCTCCTATAACCACTGACTGACTCTCCTATAACCACTGTCTCTCCTATAACCACTGACTGACTCGCCTATAACCTCTGTCTCTCCTATAACCACTGTCTCTCCTATAACCACTGTCTCTCCTATAACCACTGTCTCTCCTATAACCACTGACTGACTCTCCTATAACCACTGACTGACTCTCCTATAACCACTGACTGACTCTCCTATAACCACTGTCTCTCCTATAACCACTGTCTCTCCTATAACCACTGACTGACTCTCCTATAACCACTGACTGACTCTCCTATAACCTCTGTCTCTCCTATAACCACTGTCTCTCCTATAACCACTGTCTCTCCTATAACCACTGACTCTCCTATAACCACTGTCTCTCCTATAACCACTGACTGACTCTCCTATAACCACTGACTGACTCTCCTATAACCTCTGTCTCTCCTATAACCACTGACTCTCCTATAACCACTGTCTCTCCTATAACCACTGACTCTCCTATAACCACTGTCTCTCCTATAACCACTGACTCTCCTATAACCACTGACTCTCCTATAACCACTGTCTCTCCTATAACCACTGACTCTCCTATAACCACTGACTCTCCTATAACCACTGACTCTCCTATAACCACTGACTCTCCTATAACCACTGTCTCTCCTATAACCACTGACTCTCCTATAACCACTGACTCTCCTATAACCACTGACTCTCCTATAACCACTGACTCTCCTATAACCACTGTCTCTCCTATAACCACTGACTCTCCTATAACCACTGACTCTCCTATAACCACTGTCTCTCCTATAACCACTGACTCTCCTATAACCACTGTCTCTCCTATAACCACTGTCTCTCCTATAACCACTGTCTCTCCTATAACCACTGTCTCTGTCTCTCCTATAACCACCGTCTCTCCTATAACCCCCGACTCTCCTATAACCACTGTCTCTCCTATAACCACTGACTCTCCTATAACCACTGACTCTCCTATAACCACTGACTCTCCTATAACCACTGACTGACTCTCCTATAACCTCTGTCTCTCCTATAACCACTGACTCTCCTATAACCACTGTCTCTCCTATAACCACTGTCTCTCCTATAACCACTGACTCTCCTATAACCACTGTCTCTCCTATAACCACTGTCTCTCCTATAACCACTGACTCTCCTATAACCACTGACTCTGTCTCTCCTATAACCACTGACACTGTCTCTCCTACAACCACTGACTCTCCGATAACCACTGTCTCTCCTATAACCACTGTCTCTCCTATAACCACTGACTCTCCTATAACCACTGACTCTCCTATAACCACTGACACTGTCTCTCCTATAACCACTGACTCTCCGATAACCACTGTCTCTCCTATAACCACTGTCTCTCCTATAACCACTGACTCTCCTATAACCACTGACTCTGTCTCTCCTATAACCACTGACACTGTCTCTCCTATAACCACTGACTCTGTCTCTCCTATAACCACTGACTCTGTCTCTCCTATAACCACTGACTCTGTCTCTCCTATAACCACTGACACTGACTCTCCTATAACCACTGTCTCTCCTATAACCACTGTCTCTCCTATAACCACTGTCTCTCCTATAACCACTGTCTCTCCTATAACCAATGTCTCTGTCTCTCCTATAACCACTGTCTCTCCTATAACCACTGTCTCTCCTATAACCACTGTCTCTCCTATAACCACCGACTCTCCTATAACCACTGTCTCTCCTATAACCACTGACTCTGTCTCTCCTATAACCACTGACTCTCCTATAACCACTGTCTCTCCTATAACCACTGACTCTCCTATAACCAAAGACTCTGTCTCTCCTATAACCACTGTCTCTCCTTTAACCCCTGACTCTCCTATAACCACTGACTCTCCTATAACCACTGTCTCTCCTATAACCACTGTCTCTCCTATAACCACCGACTCTGACTCTCCTATAACCACTGACTCTCCTATAACCCCTGACTCTCCTATAACCACTGTCTCTGTCTCTCCTATAACCACTGACTCTCCTATAACCACTGACTCTCCTATAACCACTGACTCTCCTATAACCACTGACTCTCCTATAACCACTGACTCTCCTATAACCACTGTCTCTCCTATAACCACTGTCTCTCCTATAACCACTGACTCTCCTATAACCACCGACTCTCCTATAACCACTGTCTCTCCTATAACCACTGACTCTGTCTCTCCTATAACCACCGACTCTCTTATAACCACTGACTCTCCTATAACCACTGACTCTGTCTCTCCTATAACCACCGACTCTGTCTCTCCTATAACCACTGACTCTCCTATAACCACTGACTCTGTCTCTCCTATAACCACTGACTCTGTCTCTCCTATAACCACTGACTCTCCTATAACCACTGACTCTCCTATAACCACTGACTCTGTCTCTCCTATAACCACTGACTCTGTCTCTCCTATAACCACCGACTCTCCTATAACCACCGACTCTCCTATAACCACTGTCTCTCCTATAACCACTGGCTCTCCTATAACCTCTGTCTCTCCTATAACCACTGACTGACTCTCCTATAACCACTGACTGACTCTCCTATAACCACTGACTGACTCTCCTATAACCACTGTCTCTGTCTCTCCTATAACCACTGTCTCTCCTATAACCACTGACTGACTCTCCTATAACCACTGACTGACTCTCCTATAACCACTGACTCTGTCTCTCCTATAACCACTGTCTCTCCTATAACCACTGACTCTCCTATAACCACTGTCTCTCCTATAACCACTGTCTCTCCTATAACCACTGTCTCTCCTATAACCACTGTCTCTGTCTCTCCTATAACCACTGACTGACTCTCCTATAACCACTGACTGACTCTCCTATAACCACTGACTCTGTCTCTCCTATAACCACTGTCTCTCCTATAACCACTGTCTCTCCTATAACCACTGACTCGCCTATAACCACTGTCTCTCCTATAACCACTGACTCTCCTATAACCACTGTCTCTCCTATAACCACTGTCTCTCCTATAACCACTGTCTCTCCTATAACCACTGTCTCTGTCTCTCCTATAACCACTGACTCTCCTATAACCACTGACTCTGTCTCTCCTATAACCACTGACTCTCCTATAACCACTGTCTCTCCTATAACCACTGTCTCTCCTATAACCACTGACTCTCCTATAACCACTGTCTCTCCTATAACCACTGTCTCTCCTATAACCACTGTCTCTCCTATAACCACTGACTCTCCTATAACCACTGTCTCTCCTATAACCACTGTCTCTCCTATAACCACCGACTCTCCTATAACCACCGACTCTCCTATAACCACTGACTCTCCTATAACCACTGTCTCTGTCTCTCCTATAACCACTGACTCTCCTATAACCACTGACTCTCCTATAACCACTGACTCTGTCTCTCCTATAACCACTGACTCTCCTATAACCACTGTCTCTCCTATAACCACTGTCTCTCCTATAACCACTGACTCTCCTATAACCACTGTCTCTCCTATAACCACTGACTCTCCTATAACCACTGTCTCTCCTATAACCACTGACTCTCCTATAACCACTGACTCTCCTATAACCACTGACTCTCCTATAACCACTGTCTCTCCTATAACCACTGACTCTCCTATAACCACGGACTCTCCTATAACCACTGTCTCTCCTATAACCACTGTCTCTCCTATAACCACGGACTCTCCTATAACCACTGACTCTCCTATAACCACTGTCTCTCCTATAACCACTGTCTCTCCTATAACCACGGACTCTCCTATAACCACTGACTCTCCTATAACCACTGTCTCTCCTATAACCACTGACTTGACAGTTCTTTCTCCTCAATCAGCAACCATGTATTTGTGTGTGCGTGTCCCTGTGTGTATGTCCGTGTGTGTGTCCGTGTGTCCCTTTGTGTGTGTGTGTATCCCTATGTGTGTGTGTGTGTATCCCTGTGTGTATGTCGGTGTGTTTGTCAGCAGTCCAGTCTTTCTCTCCAGCTGTGTGTTCTCGTCAGCCCTGTGAGCTCTTAAACCCTCCAGAGGAAAACCAGCTCGTATGTGTGTGTGTGTCTCTGTGTGTGTGTGTCTCTGTGCGTGTGTGTGCGTGTCTCTGTGCGTGTGCGTCTCTGTGTGTGTGTGTCTCTGTGCGTGTGTGTGCGTGTCTCTGTGCGTGTGCGTCTCTGTGCGTGTGCGTCTCTATGCGTGTGTGTGTCTCTCTGTGTGTGTGTCTCTGTGTGTGTGTGTCATTGTTAAGACCCCACAGAGGAAACTACACATTGTCTCATACAGGGGAGAGTGAGAGAAAATGGTGAGAAGAGAGAAGGGGGAGGAAGGTTAGGAGGCAAGCCAGGATTTGAGTTTTACAACACAGGAAACTACATTAATTGAACAATAACGAGACAGAGAGAGAGACAGAGAGACAGAGAGAGAGAAAAGGAGAAACGTTTTAGAACAATCAACCACTATAACAACCAAGTAGCTAAAGTCTCCTGGTGACGTCACAACTACCTCTGAGGCAACATATTATCAAGGTTACCTCCGCCAGGGTGTGTGTCTGTGTGTTTACTCTCCTAAACATCACACCCATACCTCTTCACTTCCCACGAGAAAGAGAGAGAGAGTTCCCAGGGTGTGTGTGTGTTTAGGTATTCCCTTACTCAGCAGTCTAACATTAGCCTATAGGGGTGGGGCGGGACACACACCTTTGACACACACCTGAGAGCAGACATAGGAATGTCTACACACACACACACACACACACACACACACACACACACACACACACACACACACACACACACACACACACACACACACACACACACACACACACACACACACACACACACACACACACACACGGGTAAACACAGTGCTTTCCTCTCTCTGTTCAGCCAGGTCACTTATGACCCACTGCGAATTTAGACGTCCATCCAGGTAAGCAGGACGTCAGCAGATGACTGCAAAACCGGACACTAGGGGGCGATGGTGAGCTCTATTAGCATCAAGTAGGCTTGGGTTTTGATAAGGCGTTGTGGAAATGGATGGCGGATAGTGATGGGGGAAAAAACAGATACAGTTACATATGGCAATATTATTTTTGGAGGATATTATATCGATACTTTACATTTTTTGTTAGGTAGCGTTGGTTAGCACTAGTCGGCTGCACCTGCGCCAAAATTCGGTATTTTTCATCCTATATCTTGTTCTTCATCTTATTATTCCATTGTGAGCCAACATGTTTCCAGCAGTTTTATTTCCATGACTGATCAAAACTTGTTTTCTCATGTCTCTCTCGTCTCTCTGCAGCAGACATATAGTGAGCAATATGTTTGGAACATCAAATCGCAATAAAATTGTAGTATCGAATCACAACAAATACAGATGTAGGATCTTAGTTTGATCACTCTTTAGTTGCTGAGAATATTCCTGCAACACAGGAAATGCTAACTTGTGGTATAGTCGAGCTACAAAAAGGCTTCTAAAGTTTGTAATTTCCACTTTAAAATGTCAGACTTGATTTGCAATAACGAAAAATGCATCAACCCCTACCAAAAAATGTCCATTAATTATAATCCACATAATAATTCACATTTCCTGTTGCAGCAGGATTATTTTCCTGCTGTAGCAAACTGGCTCAAATGAAGATCCTACATCGAATCGTGAGAATCGCAATACATATCGCAATAATATTATATCGTAAGGTCCCCGGAAATTCCCAGCTCTAATGGCAGATAGGTATAGGCTGTGAGCTCCGTCTCCGAGGGTCTCGTGTTCCATCCATTTATTTACACCCTAATCCCAAACCTTAACCATTCAGAATGAATGCATCAACTAAACCTTTGACATCAGACGTTTATGAACAAACGTGTGATCCTGCAGTGAGACCGTGAGAGCTTGTCGCTCTGTTTACATATCAACACAGACTAGTGTCTGGTGTGTGTGTGTTTTTAATGGTTTTTAGTCTGACTCCCAAATGGCATATGGCCTATAGGGCTCTGGTGAAAAGTAGTGCACTATATAGGGAATAGGGCTCTGGTGTAAAGTAGTACACTAGCTAGGGTATAGGTCTCTGGTCTAAAGTAGTGTACTATGTAGGGAACAGGGTACCATTTGGGATGTACATTTACACTCAGACAATTACAATTAGCCACACTCATAGATTAGCCTTACAATTAGCCACACTCATAGATTAGCCTTACAATTAGCCACACTCATAGATTAGCCTTACAATTAGCCACACTCATAGATTAGCCTTACACTTAGCCACACTAACAGATTAGTTTTACAGTTAGCCACACTCATAGATTAGCCTTACAGTTAGCCACACTCATAGATTAGCCTTACAGTTAGCCACACTCATAGATTAGCCTTACAGTTAGCCACACTCATAGATTAGCCTTACAGTTAGCCACACTCATAGATTAGCCTTACAGTTAGCCACACTCATAGATTAGCCTTACACTTAGCCACACCCATAGATTAGCCTTACAGTTAGCCACACCCATAGATTAGCCTTACAGTTAGCCACACTCATAGATTAGCCTTACAGTTAGCCACACCCATAGATTAGCCTTACAATTAGCCACACCCATAGATTAGCCTTACAGTTAGCCACACCCATAGATTAGCCTTACAGTTAGCCACACTCATAGATTAGCCTTACAGTTAGCCACACTCATAGATTAGCCTTACAGTTAGCCCCACTCATAGATTAGCCTTAAAATTAGCCCCACTCATAGATTAGTCTCTCCTTACAGGCTACAGGTAGTGACTCTCTCTACAGGCTAGAGGTCGACCGATTAATCAGAATGGCCGATTAATTAGGGCCGATTTCAAGCTTTCATAACAATCGGTATTTTTGGCCACCGATTTGCCAATTTTTTTATTTATTATTATTATTATATTTTTTATAAATATTTTTTAACTAGGCAAGTCAGTTAAGAACACATTCTTATTTTCAATGACGGCTTAGGAACGGTGGGTTAACTGCCTTGTTCAGGGGCAGAACGACAGATTTTTACCTTCAATCTTGCAACCTTACGGTTAACTAGTCCAACGTTCTAACCACCTGCTTTACATTGCACTCCACGAGGAGCCTGCCTGTTACGCGAATGCAGAAAGAAACCAAGGTAAGTTGCTAGCTAGCATTAAACTTATCTTATAAAAAACAATAAATCAATCAATCATAATCAGTAGTTAACTACACATGGTTGATGATATTACTAGTTTATCTAGCCTGTCCTGCGTTGCATATAATCGATGCGGTGTGCATTCGCGAAAAAGGGCGGTCGTTGCTCCAACTTGTACCTAACCATAAACATCAATGTCTTTCTTAAAATCAATACACAAGTATATATTTGTAAACCTGCATATTTAGTTAATATTGCCTGCTAACATGAATTTCTTTTAACTAGGGAAAATGTGTCACCTCTTGCAACAGAGTCAGGGTATATGCAGCAGTTTGGGCCACCTGGCTCGTTGCGAACTGTGAAGACTATTTCTTCCTAACAAAGACAGCCAACTTCGCCAAACGAGGGATGATTTAACAAAAGCGTATTTGCGAAAAAAAGCACAATCGTTGCACGAATGTACCTAACCATAAACATCAATGCCTTTCTTAAAATCAGTACACAGAAGTACATATTTTTAAACCTGCATATTTAGCTAAAAGAAATCCAGGTTAGCAGGCAATATAAACCAGATGAAATTGTCACTTCTCTTGCGTTCCTTGCACGCAGAGTCAGGGTATATGCAACAGTTTGGGCCGCCTGGCTCGTTGCAAACTAATTTGCCAGAATTTTACGTAATTATGACATAACATTGAAGGATGTGTAATGTAACAGGAATATTTAGACTTATGGATGCCACCCGTTAGATGAAATACGGAACGGTTCCGTATTTCACTGAAAGAATAAACGTGATAGTTTCCGGATTTGACCATATTAATGACGTAAGGCTCGTGTTTCTGTGTGTTATTATGTTATAATTAAGTCTATGATTTGATAGAGCAGTCTGACTGAGCGATGGTAGGCACCAGCAGGCTCGTAAGCATTCATTCAAAACAGCACTTTCGTACGTTTTGCCAGCAGCCCTTCGCAATGCTTTGCGCTGTTTATGACTTCAAGCCTGTCAACTCATAAAATTAGGCTGGTGTAACCGATGTGAAATGGCAAGATAGTTAGCGGGTGCGCGCTAATAGCGTTTCAAACGTCACTTGCTCTGAGACTTGGAGTAGTTGTTTCCCTTGCACTACATGGGTAATGCTGCTTCGAGGGTGGCTGTTGTCGATGCGTTGCTGGTTTGAGCCCAGGTAGGAGCGAGGAGAGGTATACTGTTACACTGGCAATACTAAAGTGCCTATAAGAACATCCAATAGTCAAAGGTATATGAAATACAAATCGTATAGAGAGAAATAGTCCTATAATTCCTATAATAACTACAACCTAAAACTTCTTACCTGGGAATATTGAAGACTCATGTTAAAAGGAACCACCAGCTTTCATATGTTCTCATGTTCTGAGCAAGGCACTTAAACGTTAGCTTTCTTACATGGCACATATTGCACTTTTACTTTCTTCTCCAACACTTTGTTTTTGCATTATTTAAACCAAATTGAACATGTTTCATTATTATTTGAGGCTAAATAGATTTTATTGATGTATTATATTAAGTTAAAATAAGTGTTCATTCAGTATTGTTGTAATTGTCATTATTACAAAAAAAATCAATAAAATCGGCCGATTAATCGGTATCGGCTTTTTCGGGCCCCCAATAATCGGTATTGTTATCGGCGTTGAAAAATCATAATCGGTCGACCTCTACTACAGGCAGCTACTCTCTCTACAGGTTACTGGCAGCTACTCTCTCTACAGGCTACAGGCAGGTACTCTCTACAGGCTACAGGTAGCTACTCTCTCTACAGGTTACTGGCAGCTACTCTCTCTACAGGCTACAGGCAGGTACTCTCTCTACAGGCTACAGGTAGCTACTCTTTCTACAGGTAGCTACTCTCTCTACAGGCTACAGGCAGCTACTCTCTCTACAGGCAACTACTCTCTCTACAGGCTACAGGCAGCTACTCTGGCTACAGGCTACAGGTAGCTACTCTTTCTACAGGTAGCTACTCTCTCTACAGGTAGTTTCTCTTTACAGGCTACAGGTAGCTACTCTCTCCAACAATGAGTGGAGAAGTACACTGAGTATATTAAACATTAAGAACACCTGCTCTTTCCATGACATAGACTGACCAGGTGAATCCAGGTGAAAGCTATGATCCCTTATTGATGTCACTTGTTAAATCCACTTCAATCAGTGTAGATGAAGGGGAGGAGACAGGTTAAAGAAGGATTTTTAAGCCTTGAGACAATTGAGACATGGATTGTGTATGTGTGTCATTCAGAGGGTGAATGGGCAAGACAAAATCAAAGTGCCTTTGAACAGGGTGTGGTAGTAGGTGCCAGGTGCACCGGTTTGTGTCAAGAACTGCAACGCTGCTGGGTTTTTCACGCTCAACAGTTTACCGTGTGTATCAAGAATGATCCACCACCCAAAGGACATCCAGCCAACTTGACACAACTGTGGGAAGCATTGGAGTCAACATGGACCAGCATCCCTGTGGAACACTTTTGACACCTTGTGGAGTCCATGCCCCGACGAACTGAGGGCAAAAAGGGGTGGTGCAACTCAATATTAGGAAGGTGTGCTTAATGTTTTGTACACTGTGTGTATAGTATTCTCTATAAGGACATAGTTCTACCAGTCTGTTGTAGATCAGCTCTATGATGACATTATATAGTATCCTCTATAAGGACATAGTTCTACCAGTCTGTTGTAGATCAGCTCTATGATGACATTATATAGTATCCTCTATAAGGACATAGTTCTACCAGTCTGCTGTAGATCAGCTCTATGATGACATTATATAGTATCCTCTATAAGGACATAGTTCTACCAGTCTGCTGTAGATCAGCTCTATGATGGCATTATATAGTATCCACTATAAAGATATAGTTCTACCAGTCTGTTGTAGATCAGCTCTATGATGACATTATATAGTATCCACTATAAAGACATAGTTCTACCAGTCTGTTGTAGATCAGCTGGATGATGACATTATATAGTATCTCTATAAGGGCATAGTTCTACCAGTCTGCTGTAGATCAGCTCTATGATGACATTATATAGTATCCACTATAAAGATATAGTTCTACCAGTCTGTTGTAGATCAGCTCGATGATGACATTATATAGTATCCTCTATAAGGACATAGTTATACCAGTCTGCTGTAGATCAGCTCTATGATGACATTATATAGTATCCACTATAAAGACATAGTTCTACCAGTCTGTTGTAGATCAGCTCTATGATGACATTATATAGTATCCACTATAAGGACATAGTTCTACCAGTCTGTTGTAGATCAGCTCGATGATGACATTATATAGTATCCTCTATAAGGACATAGTTCTACCAGTCTGTTGTAGATCAGCTCTATGATGACATTATATAGTATCCTCTATAAGGACATAGTTCTACCAGTCTGTTGTAGATCAGCTCTATGATGACATTATATAGTATTCTCTATAAAGACATAGTTCTACCAGTCTGTTGTAGATCAGCTCGATGATGACATTATATAGTATCCTCTATAAGGACATAGTTCTACCAGTCTGTTGTAGATCAGCTCTATGATGACATTATATAGTATCCACTATAAGGACATAGTTCTACCAGTCTGTTGTAGATCAGCTCTATGATGACATTATATAGTATCCTCTATAAGGACATAGTTCTACCAGTCTGTTGTAGATCAGCTCTATGATGACATTATATAGTATCCTCTATAAGGACATAGTTCTACCAGTCTGTTGTAGATCAGCTCTATGATGACATTATATAGTATTCTCTATAAAGACATAGTTCTACCAGTCTGTTGTAGATCAGCTCGATGATGACATTATATAGTATCCTCTATAAGGACATAGTTCTACCAGTCTGTTGTAGATCAACTCTAAGATTACATTATATAGTATCCTCTGTATGTCCTTTTTTTTAAAACATGATAATGACTATTCTTTCTGATTCCCTTTGTTTTCTGACACAAGCAAGGAGAGAAGAAAAGGGGAGAGAGAAAGAGAGCTCTTCTCCGTTTTCATTCCTTCTCCTTCGTCCTCTGATCTGCCTTCCGAGAGTAATCTTCATCGGCTCCGGCTCCAGTTTAACTTTACAGGTTTACGTCTGACTGTCTCGCGCTGTGGTCAAAGCGCGGAGGCAATGAAAGTGAGCCGGCGTAACTAATCGTGGTGAAGGGGTATTTCAGGGAGAGGAGGGTTTGGGGTTTCTTGGGGTTACCCCTGGGAACATACACCGTCAAGCCTTCTGTTGAATGCAGATGCATTGGTAGCCTCACTAAAACTGTAGCATACACTATGTTGTTCTAACTACATTTTGGTTAGAGTCATTCAGAGCAACTTAAAGTTCTCACCCTAATGTAGCTATGGGTAGACTAGGACAAACACATATCACAGTCATACTGTAGTAAGTTAAACTTTCCTCAATACAGTAGCTATGGGTAGACTAGGACAAACACATATCACAGTCATACTGTAGTAAGTTAAACTTTCCTCAATACAGTAGCTATGGGTAGACTAGGACAAACACATATCACAGTCATACTGTAGTAAGTTCATCTTTCCTCAATACAGTAGCTATGGGTAGACTAGGACAAACACATATCACAGTCATACTGTAGTAAGTTAAACTTTCCTCAATACACAGTAGCTATGGGTAGACTAGGACAAACACATATCACAGTCATACTGTAGTAAGTTAAACTTTCCTCAATACACAGTAGCTATGGGTAGACTAGGACAACACATATCACAGTCATACTGTAGTAAGTTAAACTTTCCTCAATACACAGTAGCTATGGGTAGACTAGGACAAACACATATCACAGTAAGTCAAACTTTCCTGAATAAAGCTGTTATCAGTAAAGTAGTAAGAAAAGTGTTGTTGTAAAAAAAAGTGTTGCTGCTACTTACAGTTTATCCTAATTATCCCCGTAGCCTGGCAACCATGACATGTTCCGTTGCCTAGCAACCATGACATGTTCCGTTGCCTAGCAACCATGACATGTTCCGTTGCCTTGGGCAGCCTTTAGATTCATTGGTAATCTAATGCCACTAACTTGGGTGTTTATTTCTGTGGAATTATTCAAACTAGTTTTCGTCCGTTTTCCTCTAAGAATATAATAGTATTTGTCCTATCACCTGTTGCATGTTTAGATGCATTGGTAATCTAATTTCACAAACTACTACAATAGCAATGTGTCCAATAGGCTAGCGTAGCAGTTCAGAGCGTTTTAATCGAAATGTTGCTGGTTCAAACCGCAGAGTCGACTAGGTGAAAGATGTGTTATTTTGTCCCTGAGCAAAAGGCGCTTCATTCCTGTAAGTGTAAAGTTTTCCCATTACCTGCAGCATGTTTCTAGAGATCCATGTGTCCAGCAGTAGATCCAGCCTGGTGTGGTGGTATTTCTTGGTGGTTTTCACCGCTATGAACACATCCGCCGGACTGAGCTCCTCCACCGGTGTAGGATCACTAGCCTTCACCGCTCTGTGCTCCACCGCCCGTTTCCCCCGGCTCAACTCACTGAAGTACGCCGAAAAACCCTTGACCTGGGCCGCCTGACATTTGTCCCCGACCCGATCCTCGGCTGGAGCTTGGTTAACGGGTTTGTCATTATTATTCATGCTGTTTAAACTTTGCAGGGAGCGAGTCCCGAACTCTCTCCCGGTGGAACCTTCCTCCACGAGAGTCCCCCGGTGTTTGATAACGGCGACGAGAAGAAACATCATCACGAGGCAGGTGAACAAGGCTCCTCCAGCCGTGGAGAGGGCGCGTTTCCTCCAGACACCTTTTGACATCTTGCTACAAGTTTACAAATCTAAAATAGATCGTTTATAATCCCATACAATGGTGAGCAGTGCAAGCATTGACAATAAAAGTGAACGTCTATTCCACTGCGACAAAACTCACAGAATAGGGAGACATCTGACTGTTCATCCTGGTTTGCTTCTCTCTCTCTCTCTCTCTCTCTCTCTCTCTGTCTCTGTCTCTGTCTCTGTCTCTGTCTCTGTCTCTGTCTCTCTGTCTCCCTCCAGATGACTGGACTGTTCCATTCTAAACCACGGTTAGTTCTAACCGAGCTACCAGAGGGAGAGAGCCACGCCTGCAGGCGGGACTAGTCTCCTCTCCAGCCACTAGCCGCTCTGAGCGCACTCTGTTTGGGCGTGACCGAGGAGCAAGAGGCGGGCCGGGCACTTGGAAGACTTCAGTTGTCAATCAAAATATTAACTAAATCTTCAGAAAAGCAAATTATTATTATACATTTCTATCAACTGTCATTGTATGCATAATAATTTATCCCAAATAAGTTTACAATGAAAATGTATATTAACTAATATATTTTAATAAGGTATTTGTTCACTAATACATGTATTAATAGGTGAATAAGTAGCTCGGGGAGATGATAGTTCCCTCGGTTGGAACGTTGCGCGCGTTCTGTTCTGCGTTCTGGAATGTTGGCGGCCGCGGTTCCTTGCAGACAGATGTTGGAGCAGCGCATGACAGCGGCTGCCAACGAGAGGAGATGACAGATCACACACACACACACACACACACACACACACACACACACACACACACACACACACACACACACACACACACACACACACACACACACACACACACACACACACACACATACACACACACACACACACACACACACACACACACACACACACACACACACACACACACACACACATACACACACACACACACACACACACACACACACACACACACACACACACACACACACACACACACACACACACACACACACTGCCAGTGTAGTTGTGCCAGCAAGCAGGGCACAAATCTGGTGGTCTGTGGAATGTTTCCTCTTCAACAATAAAGTGCTTGTCTGAGCAACTATTTCACAGCCGAGGGTACAACACACACACTCACACACACACACACACACACAGATGTGAACAAAAATCTTAAAAAATCTACAAAATCAACCCCTTGAAGGTTGTGTGTCTGATTGCTAGCAAGTTTTTGGTTTGTGTTCAGAATGAATAACCTCTTCCTCTTCCCTCTCTCCTCTTCCCCCTCTCCCCTCTCCCCTCTTCCCCCTCTCCCCTCTCCCCTCTTCCCCCTCTCCCCTCTCCCCTCTTCCCCCTCTCCTTTCTCCCATATTCCCCCTCTCTTCTCTCCCCTCTCCTCTCCTCCTCTTTCCCCTCTCCTCTTCCCCCTCTCCTCTCCTCTTCTTTCCCCTCTCCTCTCCTCCTCTTCCCACTCTCCCCTCCTCCCCACTTCTTTTTCCTCTATCCCTCATTTAAGGACAAGGACAAAGAGAAGAGCTGACCTGTCTTCAATGCTCCAGACTGCTCACCACTGAATACCAGAGGAATTAAATCCTCACACACACAGGCCGACAGCATTAAATCTGTTCCGTTCCAGCATGTGCCAGCATGTGTGCCCTGTGCCAGCGTGTGTGTAGAAGTTCATGTATAATGGATGTGAGCTGATAACAGATACACTGTGATGTGTGATGGTACCACGGCTGGTTCTCTCTCTCTCTCTCTCTCTCTCTCTCTCTCTCTCTCTCTCTCTCTCTCTCTCTCTCTCTCTCTCTCTCTCTCTCTCTCTCTCTCTCTCTCTCTCTCTCTCTCTCTCTCTCTCTCTCTCTCTCTCTCTCTCTCTCTCTCTCTCTCTCTCTCATATCTTCTCCTCTAGGGTTATCTCCAAAATTCCCTGATCAAGGTCATGGTTTTCCGAGTCTGAAGTGGGGACTTTTCCCTGGATGTGTCCACCCCCTCTGAGCTGATGTATTACTACTAATAGAATCCATATAAGACAGAAGGTCAGAAGTCTCACTGTCATACCATTACAATACAGTAACATGGCAATACACGCACACAGGCACACGCACACACACACTCTTACGCAAGCACGCACCAGTGGAGGCTCCTCAGACGTGGAAGGGGAGTACCATCCTACTCACTGAATTTCATTTTTTTTTTAAATCAGAAAAATGATCTGGTCCTTTGAAGATAAAGCTATACTAAATATATTCACATGTCACCAAATCAGTGATTAAAACTCACTGTTTTGCAATGAAGGTTTACCGAGTGGCGCAGCGGTCTAAGGCACTGCATCTAAGTGCTAGAGGTGTCACTACAGACCCTGGTTTGATTCCGGGCGGTATCACAACCGGACGTAATTGGGAGTCCCATAGGGTGGCGCCAGGGTTTGGCTGGGGTAGGCTGTCATTTTAAATAAGAATTTGTACTTAACTGACTTGCCTAGTTAAATAAAGGTTAAGTCAAAACAGTATCCTCAACAGCACCTTCTAGGGAAGCACCATGGTGTAGCCGGAGGACAGCTAGCTTCCATCCTCCTCTGGGTATATTGACTTTAACACAAAATCTAGGAGGTGCATGGTTCTCACCCCCTTCCATAGACTTACACAGTAATTATGGCGACTTCCAACCTATCAGAGCTCTTGCAGCATGAACTGACATGTTGTCCATCCAATCACAGAATCAGAGAATGAATCTAGTACTGTAAGCATAAGCTACAGCTAGCTAGCACTACAGGGCATAACATGTGGTGAGTAGTTGACTCAAAGAGAGAAAGACAATAGTTGAACAGTTTTGAACAAATTAATTTCTTCAAAAAATTAAGTAAACACAGCAGAGCTAGCTAAATTTCGTGGTTTTTTTGTATTCCTTTTAGTTTCACTTACTTAGCTAGCTAATGCAGCTAATTTAGCCTACTCAACAACCTGACTCAAACAAAGAGGAATGCTATTTATGTTAGCTAACTGGCTAAGGCTAACGAACTCTGCAACTCTTCCAAGTCAAGGTAAGCTTTCGGTTTTATTAATTTATTGCCACAACTGCCCGGTGGTGTTACTGCTAAACTGCTTGCTGTACACTGTACTGTGTGATTGTACACATGGATTGGATTGTAGGTTTACTAACGTCGTAGCTATTTTGACTATGTCGTTAGCTAATTTGGTGACAACGATGTGTAGCGGTTAGCGGTTATGGTCCCGTGTGACTCAGTTGGTAGAGCATGGTGTTTGCAACGCCAGGGTTGTGGGTTCAATTCCCACGGGGGACCAGTACGGAGAAAAAAAATATGAAATGTATGCATTCACTACTGTAAGTCGCTCTGGATAAGAGCGTCTGCTAAATGACTAAAAATGTAAAATGTAAATTGTATGAAGGTTTGGCTTGGAGAGGTTTTCTTTGCCTGGTCAGAGACAGCTGTTGTTTTGTGCACTGAAGTCCGCAAGTGAAGGGAAAAGGTGAGAGGAGGAGAGCATGTAGGAGGAGAGATGGGAGAATGAATTATAGAACATGCAAAGTGATTATGCTGTAGACCTTTACGTGGCTGCTATGAAAGTGAACTGTGTGTTCCGGCGATCAGTGGTGTATTCATTCCGCCAATTCTGTTGCAAAACGTTTCTTAAACTTACCTGAATTTGTCCATTAGAAACTCTCATTTTAGTTGCCAAAATGGAACGTTTTTCAGCTGTTTGGGCTAATGATTACACCCCAGATAAGCTAGATGCTGTCAAGAGTGTTCAAGTCGGTATTGAATGTGTCACTGTCTGTCACCTTGATTACTCCAATTTGTCTCTCTGTTCAAAATTATTAGCTAGCAAGAATCCTCTCACCTGGAAGCAGTCTTTTTTATCGCGGGGGACTTTAACCAAGCCCATCTAAAACACATTTTTCCCAAAAATATCACTAACATGCCGAACCATGTATACACAAACATCCGCAATGCGTACAAAGACATCCTCGACCCCATTTTGGCCAATTAGATCACATCTCTGTTTCTACTCCCCGCCTACAAGCACCAACTCGAGGGAGCCACCAACACTGAGAATGTATATATATATTTTTTTTTAATTGAACCTTTATTTAACTAGGCAAGTCAGTTAAGAACAAATTCTTATTTACAATGACGGCATACCAAATGGCAAAATAACTCCTGCAGGGACGGGGGCTGGGATAATTTTTTAAAATAAAATACAAATCACACATCACGACAAGAAAGACAACACAACATAGTGAGGCGCTGTACAGATGAGGGATACTCAATGCTGCAGGATTGTTTTGAGAGTACAATAGCAGGAAGACAATAGCAGGAAGACAATAGCAGGAAGACACTACCAGGAAGACACTACCAGGAAGACAATACCAGGAAGACAATAGCAGGAAGACAATAGCAGGAAGACAATACCAGGAAGACAATACCAGGAAGACAATAGCAGGAAGACAATACCAGGAAGACTCTCGCTGCTCCAGACGACCAGCTGCTTTCGCTCTCCTTGGCTGACGTGAGGAAAAACTCTCAAAAGAGCGAATACTCAACAAGCTGCCGGCCCAGATGGCATCCTTGACCGTGTTCTGCCCAGCTAGCGGACGTCTCCTCAGACATCTTCAATATGTCCCAGGGTGTAGTCTCCACCTGCTTTAAGGAGACCACCATCATTCCAGTGCCCAAGAAAAACAAGGTGACATGCCCAAATGACAATTCCCCCTGGTCGCGCTCACCTCGGTCATCATGAAGTGATTTGAAAGGCTGGTCATGGCTCACATCGAGGCCAGCACGCCAGGCACACTGGACCTACTGCAATTTGTCTACCGCTCCAACAGATCCACACTGGACCCACTGCAATTTGTCTACCGCTCCAACAGATCCACATTGGACCCACTGCAATTTGTCTACCGCTCCAACAGATCCACACTGGACCCACTGCAATTTGCGTACCACTCCAACAGATCTACACTGGACCCACTGCAATTTGTCTACCACTCCAACAGATCCACACTGGACCTACTGCAATTTGTCTACCGCTCCAACAGATCCACACTGGACCTACTGCAATTTGTCTACCGCTCCAACAGATCCACACTGGACCTACTGCAATTTGTCTACCGCTCCAACAGATCCACACTGGACCCACTGCAATTTTCCTACTGCTCCAACAGATCCATGGAAGATGCCATTTCTATCGGTATTCACACAGACGTAACGCATCTGGACAATAGGAACTCCTATGTGAGAATGCTGTTCATCTGGACAAGAGGAACTCCTCTGTGAGAATGCTGTTCATCTGGACAAGAGGAACTCCTATGTGAGAATGCTGTTCATCTGGACAAGAGGAACTCCTATGTGAGAATGCTGTTCATCTGGACAAGAGGCACTCATCTGTGAGAATGCTGTTCATCTGGACAAGAGGAACTCCTATGTGAGAATGCTGTTCATCTGGACAAGAGGCACTCCTCTGTGAGAATGCTGTTCATCTGGACAATAGGAACTCCTATGTGAGAATGCTGTTCATCTGGACAAGAGGAACTCCTCTGTTAGAATGCTGTTCATCTGGACAAGAGGAACTCCTATGTGAGAATGCTGTTCATCTGGACAAGAGGAACTCCTATGTGAGAATGCTGTTCATCTGGACAAGAGGCACTCATCTGTGAGAATGCTGTTCATCTGGACAAGAGGAACTCCTATGTGAGAATGCTGTTCATCTGGACAAGAGGCACTCCTCTGTGAGAATGCTGTTCATCTGGACAAGAGGAACTCCTCTGTGAGAAGGCTGTTCATCTGGACAAGAGGCACTCCTCTGTGAGAATGCTGTTCATCTGGACAAGAGGCACTCCTCTGTGAGAATGATGTTCATCTGGACAAGAGGCACTCCTATGTGAGAATGCTGTTCATCTGGACAAGAGGCACTCCTCTGTGAGAATGCTGTTCATCTGGACAAGAGGAACTCCTCTGTGAGAATGCTGTTCATCTGGACAAGAGGCACTCCTCTGTGAGAATGCTGTTCATCTGGACAAGAGGAACTCCTCTGTGAGAATGCTGTTCATCTGGACAAGAGGCACTCCTCTGTGAGAATGCTGTTCATCTGGACAAGAGGAACTCCTCTGTGAGAATGCTGTTCATCTGGACAAGAGGCACACCTCTGTGAGAATGATGTTCATTGACTACAGTTCAGCATTCAACACTAGTGTTCCCTCCAAGCTCAACACCAAGCTCAGAGCCCTGGGTCTGGACACCACCCTCTGCAACTGGATCCTGGACTTCCTGATGATCAGACCACAGGCTGTGATGATTGGCATCAACACCTCCTCCACACTGACTCTTAACACAGGGCCCCCCCAGGGGTGTGTCCTCAGTCCTCTGCTCTACTCCCTGTTCACCCACGACTGCATGACTTTGCGCAAAACACCAACTCCATCGTCAAGTTTGCTGACGATATCACAATTGAAGGCCTGATAACCAACAACGACGTGTCAGCTTATAGAGAGGAGGTAAGTGAACTGGTATTGTGGTGTCATGACAACAACCTCTCCCTCAACATCAGCAAAAAAAAAAAGAGTTGATTGTTGACTTCAGGAACCAGAGGAGGGAACGTGCCCTGATCCCCATCAATGGGACTATAGTAGAGAGAGTCACAAGAGTCACAAGTTTTAAGTTCCTTGGCATCCACATCATGGAGCAACAATACCACCACTCTTGTCAAGAGGGCGCAACAGCGTCTCTACTTCCCAAGGCTGCTGAAGACATTTGGCATGCTGCCCCGGGTCCTCTTATATACTACTTCTGCAGCATCGAGAGTGTTCTTACCGGTTACATCACAGCCTTTTATGGGAACTACTCCGTCCACAACCGCAACTCCTTCCAGCAGGTGGTGAAGACGGCCCAGTACATCACGGTGCCCGAGGAAGGCACACAGCATCATCAAGGACCCCACACACCCCCCCAGCCATGAGCTGTTCTCTCCCTTACCGTCATGCTGCCCCCCCCCCAGCCATGAGCTGTTCTCTCCCTTACCGTCTTGCTGCCCCCCCCCCCCCAGCCACGAGCTGTTCTCTCCCTTACCGTCTTGCTGCCCCCCCCCAGCCATGAGCTGTTCTCTCCCTTACCGTCTTGCTGACCTCCCCCAGCCATGGGCTGTTCTCTCCCTTACCATCTTGCTGACCTCCCCCAGCCACGAGCTGTTCTCTCCCTTACCATCTTGCTGACCTCCCCCAGCCACGAGCTGTTCTCTCCCTTACCGTCATGCTGCCCCCCCCCCCAGCCATGGGCTGTTCTCTCCCTTACCGTCTTGCTGCCCCCCCCCCAGCCATGGGCTGTTCTCTCCCTTACCGTCTTGCTGCCCCCCCAGCCATGGGCTGTTCTCTCCCTTACCGTCTTGCTGCCCCCCCCCCCCAGCCACTAGCTGTTCTCTCCCTTACCGTCTTGCTGCCCCCCCCCCAGCCATGGGCTATTCTCTCCCTTACCGTCTTGCTGACCCCCCCCCCAGCCATGGGCTATTCTCTCCCTTACCGTCTTGCTGCCCCCCCCAGCCATGAGCTGTTCTCTCCCTTACCGTCTTGCTGCCCCCCCCCAGCCATGAGCTGTACTCTCCCTTACCGTCTTGCTGACCCCCCCCCCCCAGCCATGGGCTGTTCTCTCCCTTACCGTCTTGCTGAGGTCTAATACAAACAGGTCTCAGAGACAGTTTCTATTGACAAGCCATCAGAGACAGTTTCTATCTATAAGCCATCAGAGACAGTTTCTATCTACAAGCCATCAGAGACAGTTTCTATTGACAAGCCATCAGAGACAATTTCTATCGACAAACCATCAGAGACCGTTTCTATCTACAAGCCATCAGAGACAGTTTCTATCTACAAGCCATCAGAGACAGTTTCTATCAACAAGCCATCAGAGACAGTTTCTATCTACAAGCCATCAGAGACAGTTTCTATCTACAAGCCATCAGAGACAGTTTCTATATACAAGCCATCAGAGACAGTTTCTATATACAAGCCATCAGAGACAGTTTCTATCTACAAGCCATCAGAGACAGTTTCTATATACAAGCCATCAGAGACAGTTTCTATCTACAAGCCATCAGAGACAGTTTCTATCTATAAGCCATCAGAGACAGTTTCTATTGACAAGCCAGCAGAGACAGTTTCTATCTACAAGCCATCAGAGACAGTTTCTATTGACAAGCCATCAGAGACCGTTTCTATCGACAAGCCATCAGAGACCGTTTCTATCTACAAGCCATCAGAGACAGTTTCTATCTACAAGCCATCAGAGACAGTTTCTATCTACAAGCCATCAGAGACAGTTTCTATATACAAGCCATCAGAGACAGTTTCTATCTACAAGCCATCAGAGACAGTTTCTATCTACAAGCCATCAGAGACAGTTTCTATCTACAAGCCATCAGAGACAGTTTCTATCTACAAGCCATCAGAGACAGTTTCTATTGACAAGCCATCAGAGACAGTTTCTATCTACAAGCCATCAGAGACAGTTTCTATCTACAAGCCATCAGAGACAGTTTCTATATACAAGCCATCAGAGACAGTTTCTATCTACAAGCCATCAGAGACAGTTTCTATCTACAAGCCATCAGAGACAGTTTCTATATACAAGCCATCAGAGACAGTTTCTATATACAAGCCATCAGAGACAGTTTCTATCTACAAGCCATCAGAGACAGTTTCTATCTATAAGCCATCAGAGACAGTTTCTATCTACAAGCCATCAGAGACAGTTTCTATCTACAAGCCATCAGAGACAGTTTCTATTGACAAGCCAGCAGAGACAGTTTCTATCTACAAGCCATCAGAGACAGTTTCTATTGACAAGCCATCAGAGACCGTTTCTATCGACAAGCCATCAGAGACCGTTTCTATCTACAAGCCATCAGAGACAGTTTCTATCTACAAGCCATCAGAGACAGTTTCTATCTACAAGCCATCAGAGACAGTTTCTATTTACAAGCCATCAGAGACAGTTTCTATCTACAAGCCATCAGAGACAGTTTCTATCTACAAGCCATCAGAGACAGTTTCTATCTACAAGCCATCAGAGACAGTTTCTATATACAAGCCATCAGAGACAGTTTCTATTGACAAGCCATCAGAGACAGTTTCTATCTACAAGCCATCAGAGACAGTTTCTATCTACAAGCCATCAGAGACAGTTTCTATTGACAAGCCAGCAGAGACAGTTTCTATCTACAAGCCATCAGAGACAGTTTCTATCTACAAGCCATCAGAGACAGTTTCTATCTATAAGCCATCAGAGACAGTTTCTATTGACAAGCCATCAGAGACAGTTTCTATCTACAAGCCATCAGAGACAGTTTCTATCTATAAGCCATCAGAGACAGTTTCTATCTACAAGCCATCAGAGACAGTTTCTATCTATAAGCCATCAGAGACAGTTTCTATTGACAAGCCATCAGAGACAGTTTCTATCTACAAGCCATCAGAGACAGTTTCTATCTACAAGCCATCAGAGACAGTTTCTATCTATAAGCCATCAGAGACAGTTTCTATCTACAAGCCATCAGAGACAGTTTCTATCTACAAGCCATCAGAGACAGTTTCTATCTATAAGCCATCAGAGACAGTTTCTATTGACAAGCCATCAGAGACAGTTTCTATCTACAAGCCATCAGAGACAGTTTCTATTGACAAGCCAGCAGAGACAGTTTCTATTGACAAGCCAGCAGAGACAGTTTCTATCTATAAGCCATAGACAGTTTCTATGGAATATGAATGACAGTCATCCAATATGCTGTAGAGGAAATAAGGCCAAGCTCATGAAAACAATGGTCCCCCCTCATCTTAAACAGTACCGAACACCACTGGCACACACACAACAGAGACACACACAGACACACACACAACAGAGACACACACACACACAGACACACAGACACACAGACACACACACGCACGCGCACACGCACACGCACACGCACACGCACAACCACACACACACACACAACACACACATAATGTCTACAATTCTAATTTTAGATGAATTGGAGTTGGGGGAATAATTTCCTACCGCCGCCACCACAATACATGTCACTGTCGGAACCAACGGAAACGTTCTAGAACACATCAATGGAATGACAGGAAAACAACAAAGGACTTTTTCTCCTCCTCTGGTCTGTTTCATTTCATTCCT
>NC_042970.1:82387811-82437174 GCF_901001165.1 Salmo trutta | reverse complement strand
GAGGGAAGGAGAGGAGAGGGGAAAGAGGAGGAGAGGAGAGGGGAAAGAAGAGGAGAGGGAGGAGATGGGAAATATGAGGGGGAAGAGGGAAGGAGAGGAGAGGGGGAAGAGGAGGAGAGGAGAGGGGGAAGAGGAGGAGAGGGAGAGGGGGGAGAGGAGAGGGAGGAGATGGGAAATATGAGGGGGAAGAGGGAAGGAGAGGAGAGGGGGAAGAGGGGAGAGAGGAGAGGGGGAAGAGGGGAGAGAGGAGAGGGTGAAGAGGGGAGAAAGGAGAGGGGGAAGAGGGGAGAGAGGAGAGAGGGAAGAGGTCATTCATTCTGAACACAAACCAAAAACTTGCTAGCATCAGACACACAACCTTCAAGGGGTTGATTTTGTAGATTTTTGTTCACATCTGTGTGTGTGTGTTGTACCCTCGGGTTGCTCAGACAAGCACTTTATTGTTGAAGAGGAAACATTCCACAGACCACTAGATTTGGAACCATGCTTGCTGGCACAACTACACTGGCTGTGTGTGTGTGTGTGTGTGTGTGTGTGTGTGTGTGTGTGTGTGTGTGTGTGTGTGTGTGTGTGTGTGTGTGTGTGTGATCTGTCATCTCCTCTCGTTGGCAGCGCTACATACACGCCGCTGTCATGCGCTGCTCCAACATCTGTCTGCAAGGAACCGCGGCCGCCAACATTCCAGAACGCAGAACAGAACGCTCGCAACGTTCCAACCCTGGACTGACACTGACACCAACATTCCAGAACGCAGAACAGAACGCGCGCAACGTTCCAACCCTGGACTGACACTGACACCAACATTCCAGAACGCAGAACAGAACGCGCGCAACGTTCCAACCCTGGACTGACACTGGACTGACCCTGACACCAACATTCCAGAACGCAGAACAGAACGCGCGCAACGTTCCAACCCTGGACTGACACTGGACTGACCCTGGACTGACACTGACACCAACATTCCAGAACGCAGAACAGAACGCGCGCAACGTTCCAACCCTGGACTGACCCTGGACTGACCCTGGACTGACACTGACACCAACATTCCAGAACGCAGAACAGAACGCGCGCAACGTTCCAACCCTGGACTGACACTGGACTGACCCTGACACCAACATTCCAGAACGCAGAACAGAACGCGCGCAACGTTCCAACCCTGGACTGACACTGACACCAACATTCCAGAACGCAGAACAGAACGCGCGCAACGTTCCAACCCTGGACTGACACTGACACCAACATTCCAGAACGCAGAACAGAACGCGCGCAACGTTCCAACCCTGGACTGACACTGGACTGACCCTGGACTGACACTGACACCAACATTCCAGAACTCAGAACAGAACGCGCGCAACGTTCCAACCCTGGACTGACACTGGACTGACCCTGGACTGACACTGACACCAACATTCCAGAACGCAGAACAGAACGCTCGCAACGTTCCAACCCTGGACTGACACTGGACTGACCCTGGACTGACACTGACACCAACATTCCAGAACGCAGAACAGAACGCTCGCAACGTTCCAACCGAGGGAACTATCACCTCCCCGAGCTACTTATTCACCTATTAATACTTAACAAATACGCTATTAAAATATATTAGTTAATATACATTTTCATTGTAAACTTATTTGGGATAAATTATTATGCATACAATGATAGTTGATACAAATGTATAATAATAATTTACTATACTGAAGATTTAGTTCATATTTTGATTGACAACTGAAGTCTTCCAAGTGCC
This sequence comes from Salmo trutta, assembly GCF_901001165.1. Taxonomy (NCBI): domain Eukaryota; kingdom Metazoa; phylum Chordata; class Actinopteri; order Salmoniformes; family Salmonidae; genus Salmo; species Salmo trutta. Next base: position 82,435,427 of record NC_042970.1, on the reverse strand, counting down.
CGGCCCGCCTCTTGCTCCTCGGTCACGCCCAAACAGAGTGCGCTCAGAGCGGCTAGTGGCTGGAGAGGAGACTAGTCCCGCCTGCAGGCGTGGCTCTCTCCCTCTGGTAGTTCGGTTAGAACTAACCGTGGGTTAGAATGGAACAGTCCGGTCATCTAGAGGGAGACAGAGACAGAGAGAGACAGAGAGAGACAGACAGAGAGACAGAGAGAGACAGAGAGAGACAGAGAGAGAGACAGAGAGAGACAGAGAGAGAGAGAGAGAGAGAGAGAGAGAGAGAGACAGAGACAGAGACAGAGACAGAGACAGAGACAGAGACAGAGACAGAGTGAGAGTGAGAGTGAGAGTGAAGCAAACCAGGATGAACAGTCAGATGTCTCCCTATTCTGTGAGTTTTGTCGCAGTGGAATAGACATTCACTTTTATTGTCAATGCTTGCACTGCTCACCATTGTATGGGATTATAAACAATCTATTTTAGATTTGTAAACTTGTAGCAAGATGTCAAAAGGCGTCTGGAGGAAACGCGCCCTCTCCACGGCTGGAGGAGCCTTGTTCACCTGCCTCGTGATGATGTTTCTTCTCGTAGCCGTTATCAAACACCGGGGGACTCTCGTGGAGGAAGGTTCCACCGGGAGAGAGTTCGGGACTCGCTCCCTGCAAAGTTTAAACAGCATGAATAATAATGACAAACCCGTTAACCAAGCTCCAGCCGAGGATCGGGTCGGGGACAAATGTCAGGCGGCCCAGGTCAAGGGTTTTTCGGCGTACTTCAGTGAGTTGAGCCGGGGGAAACGGGCGGTGGAGCACAGAGCGGTGAAGGCTAGTGATCCTACACCGGTGGAGGAGCTCAGTCCGGCGGATGTGTTCATAGCGGTGAAAACCACCAAGAAATACCACCACACCAGGCTGGATCTACTGCTGGACACATGGATCTCTAGAAACATGCTGCAGGTAATGGGAAAACTTTACACTTACAGGAATGAAGCGCCTTGCTCAGGGACAAAATGACACATCTTTCACCTAGTCGGCTCTGCGGTTTGAACCAGCAACATTTCGATTAAAACGCTCTGAACTGCTACGCCAGCCAATTGGACACATTGCTATTGTAGTAGTATGTGAAATTAGATTACCAATGCATCTAAACATGCAACAGGTGATAGGACAAATACTGTTATATTCTTAGAGGAAAACGGAGGAAAAACTAGTTTGAATAATTCCACAGAAATAAACACCCAAGTTAGTGGCATTAGATTACCAATGAATCTAAAGGCTGTCCGAGGCAACGGAACGTGTCATGGTTGCTAGGCTATGGAACATGTCATGGTTGCTAGGCTACGGAACATGTCATGGTTGCTAGGCTATGGAACATGTCATGGTTGCTAGGCTACGGAACATGTCATGGTTGCTAGGCTACGGAACATGTTATGGTTGCTAGGCTACAGGGATAACTAGGATAAACTGTAAGTAGCGGGAACTCAAGTAGAGGGAAGTTTCATAATAACAACACTTTTCTTACTACTTTACTGATAACAACTTTATTCAGGAAAGTTTGACTTACTGTGATATGTGTTTGTCCTAGTCTACCCATAGCTACTGTGTATTGAGGAAAGTTGAACTTACTACAGTATGACTGTGATATGTGTTGTCCTAGTCTACCCATAGCTACTGTGTATTGAGGAAAGTTGAACTTACTACAGTATGACTGTGATATGTGTTGTCCTAGTCTACCCATAGCTACTGTGTATTGAGGAAAGTTGAACTTACTACAGTATGACTGTGATATGTGTTGTCCTAGTCTACCCATAGCTACATTAGGGTGAGAACTTCCCTGTGGCTCAGTTGGTAGAGCATGGTGTTTGCGACGCCAGGGTTGTGGGTTCGATTCCCACGGGGGGCCAGTATGAATTTTTTATATTTTTTAAATGCATGAAATTAAATGTATGCATTCACTACTGTAAGTTGCTCTGGGTAAGAGCGTCTGCTAAATGACTCAAATGTAAATGTAAAATGTAGAACTTTAAATTGCTCTGAATGACTCTAACCAAAATGTAGTTAGAACAACATAGTGTATGCTACAGTTTTAGTGAGGCTACCAATGCATCTGCATTCAACAGAAGGCTTGACGGTGTATGTTCCCAGGGGTAACCCCAAGAAACCCCAAACCCTCCTCTCCCTGAAATACCCCTTCACCACGATTAGTTACGCCGGCTCGCTTTCATTGCCTCCGCGCTCTGACCACAGCGCGAGACAGTCAGACGTAAACCTGTAAAGTTAAACTGGAGCCGGAGCCGATGAAGATTACTCTCGGAAGGCAGATCAGAGGACGAAGGAGAAGGAATGAAAACGGAGAAGAGCTCTCTTTCTCTCTCCCCTTTTCTTCTCTCCTTGCTTGTGTCAGAAAACAAAGGGAATCAGAAAGAATAGTCATTATCATGTTTTTTTTAAAAAGGACATACAGAGGATACAAAATAATGTCATCATAGAGCTGAACTACAGCAGACTGGTAGAACTATGTCCTTATAGAGGATACTATATAATGCCATCATAGAGCTGATCTACAACAGACTGGTAGAACTATGTCCTTATAGAGGATACTATATAATGTCATCATAGAGCTGATCTACAACAGACTGGTAGAACTATGTCCTTATAGAGGATACTATATAATGTCATCATAGAGCTGATCTACAACAGACTGGTAGAACTATGTCCTTATAGAGGATACTATATAATGTCATCATAGAGCTGATCTACAACAGACTGGTAGAACTATGTCCTTATAGAGGATACTATATAATGCCATCATAGAGCTGATCTACAACAGACTGGTAGAACTATGTCCTTATAGAGGATACTATATAATGTCATCATAGAGCTGATCTACAACAGACTGGTAGAACTATGTCCTTATAGAGGATACTATATAATGCCATCATAGAGCTGATCTACAACAGACTGGTAGAACTATGTCCTTATAGAGGATACTATATAATGTCATCATAGAGCTGATCTACAACAGACTGGTAGAACTATGTCCTTATAGAGGATACTATATAATGTCATCATAGAGCTGATCTACAACAGACTGGTAGAACTATGTCCTTATAGAGGATACTATATAATGTCATCATAGAGCTGATCTACAACAGACCGGTAGAACTATGTCCTTATAGAGGATACTATATAATGTCATCATAGAGCTGATCTACAACAGACTAGTAGAACTATGTCCTTATAGAGGATACTATATAATGTCATCATAGAGCTGATCTACAACAGACCGGTAGAACTATGTGCTTATAGAGGATACTATATAATGTCATCATAGAGCTGATCTACAACAGACTGGTAGAACTATGTCCTTATAGAGGATACTATATAATGTCATCATAGAGCTGATCTACAGCAGACTGGTAGAACTATGTCCTTATAGAGGATACTATATAATGTCATCATAGAGCTGATCTACAACAGACTAGTAGAACTATGTCCTTATAGAGGATACTATATAATGTCATCATAGAGATTAACTATGTCCTTATAGAGGATACTAACACCTTCCTAATATTGAGTTGCATCACCCCTTTTTGCCCTCAGTTCGTCGGGGCATGGACTCCACAAGGTGTCGAAAGTGTTCCGCAGAGATTCTGGCCCATGTTGACTCCAATGCTTCCCACAGTTGTGTTAAGTTGGCTGGATGTCCTTTGGGTGGTGGATCATTCTTGATACACACAGGAAACTGTTGAGCGTGAAAACCCCAGCAGCGTTGCAGTTCTTGACACAAACCGGTGCGCCTGGCACCTACTACCACACCCTGTTCAAAGGCACTTTGATTTTGTCTTGCCCATTCACCCTCTGAATGAGACACATACACAATCCATGTCTCAATTCTATCAAGGCTTAAAAATCCTTCTTTAACCTGTCTCCTCCCCTTCATCTACACTGATTGAACTGGATTTAACAAGTGACATCAACAAGGGATCATACAGGTAACAAACTGAGATTAGGAGCACTCCCTTTAAGAGTGTGCTCCTAATCTCAGCTCGTTACCTGTATAAAAGACACCTGGGAGCCAGAAATCTTTCTGATTGAGAGGGGGTCAAATACTTATTTCCCTCATTAAAATGCAAATCAATTTATAACATTTTTGACATGGGTTTTTCTGGATTTTTTGGTTGTTATTCTGTCTGTCACTGTTCAAGTAAACCTACCATTAAAATTATAGACTGATCATTTCTTTGTCAGTGGGCAAACGTACAAAATCAGCAGGGGATCAAATACTTTTTTACCTCACTGTATGTCTGCTGCAGAGAGACAAGAGAGAGACATGAGAAAACAAGTTTTGATCAGTCATGGAAATAAGTGCTGGAAACATGTTGGCTCACAATGGAATAATGAGATGGAGAACAAGATATAGGATGAAAAACTGAAGTTTTGGCGCAGGTGCAGCCGACTAGTTTTAGCCAACGCTACCTAACAAAAAATGTAAAGTATCGATATAATATCCTCCAAAAATAATATTGCAATATGTAACTGTATCTGTTTTATCCCCCCATCACTATCCGCCATCCATTTCCACAACGCCTTATCAAAACCCAAGCCTACTTGATGCTAATAGAGCTCACCGTCGCCCCCTAGTGTCCGGTTTTGCAGTCATCTGCTGACGTCCTGCTTACCTGGATGGACGTCTAAATTCGCAGTGGGTCATAAGCGACCTGGCTGAACAGAGAGAGAAAAACACTGTGTTTACCCGTGTGTGTGTGTGTGTGTGTGTGTGTGTGTGTGTGTGTGTGTGGACATTCCTATGTCTGCTCTCAGGTGTGTGTCCCGCCTCACCCCTATAGGCTACTGTTAGACTGCTGAGTAAGGGAATACCTAAACACACACACACCCTGGGAACTCCCTCTCTCTTTCTCATGGGAAGTGAAGAGGTATGTGTGTGATGTTTAGGAGAGTAAACACACAGACACACCCTGGCAGAGGTAACCTTGATAATATGTTGCCTCAGAGGTAGTTGTGACGTCACCAGGAGACTTTAGCTACTTGGTTGTTATAGTGGTTGATTGTTCTAAAATGTTTCTCCTTTTCTCTCTCTCTCGGTCTCTCTGTCTCGTTATTGTTCAATTAATGTAGTTTCCTGTGTTGTAAAACTCAAATTCTGGCTTGCCTCCTAACCTTCCTCCCCCTTCTCTCTTCTCACCATTTTCTCTCTCTCCTCTCTCTCTCTCCCCTGTATGAGACAATGTGTAGTTTCCTCTGTGGGGTCTTAACAATGACACACACACAGAGAGACACACACACACATGCACACGAACACGCACAGAGGCACACGAACACGCACAGAGGCACACGAACACGCACAGAGACACACGCACAGAGACACACGCACAGAGACACACACACAGAAACACACACTCACTCAGAGACACACACTCACAGACACGCACTCAGACAAGCACACAGAGACACACACACAGAGACACACGCACACACACAGAGAGACACACGCACAGAGAGACACACGCACAGAGAGACACACGCACAGAGAGACACACACACAGAGACACACACACACAGAGACACACACACACAGAGACACACACACACAGAGACACACACAAGCTGGTTTTCCTCTGGAGGGTTTAAGAGCTCACAGGGCTGACGAGAACACACAGCTGGAGAGAAAGACTGGACTGCTGACAAACACACCGACATACACACATAGGGATACATACACACACATAGGGATACATACACACACATAGGGATACACACACACACATAGGGATACACACACACACAGGGACACACGGACACACACACGGATATACACACTGGGACACTCACACACAAATACATGGTTGCTGATTGAGGAGAAAGAACTGTCAAGTCAGAGGTTATAGGAGAGACAGAGGTTATAGGAGAGACAAAGGTTATAGGAGAGACAGAGACAGTGGTTACAGGAGCGACAGAGGTTATAGGAGAGACAGAGGTTATAGGAGAGACAGAGGTTATAGGAGAGACAGTGGTTATAGGAGAGACAGAGGTTATAGGAGAGCCAGAGGTTATAGGAGAGACAGAGGTTATAGGAGAGACGGAAGTTATAGGAGAGACAGGTTATAGGAGAGACAGAGGTTATAGGAGAGACAGAGGTTATAGGAGAGACAGAGATTATAGGAGAGAGAGAGGTTATAGGAGAGACAGTGGTTATAGGAGAGACAGAGGTCATAGGAGAGACAGAGACAGAGGTTATAGGGGAGACAGAGACAGTGGTTATAGGGGAGACAGAGACAGTGGTTAAAGGAGAGACAGAGGTTATAGGAGAGACAGAGGTTATAGGAGAGACAGAGGTTATAGGAGAGACAGTGGTTATAGGAGAGACAGGTTATAGGGGAGACAGAGACAGAGGTTATAGGGGAGACAGAGACAGAGGTTATAGGGGAGACAGAGACAGAGGTTATAGGGGAGACAGAGACAGAGGTTATAGGGGAGACAGAGGTTATAGGAGAAACAGTGGTTATAGGAGAGACAGTGGTTATAGGAGAGACAGTGGTCATAGGAGAGACAGAGACAGTGGTTATAGGAGAGACAGAGACAGTGGTTATTGGAGAGACAGAGACCGTGGTTATAGTAGAGACAGAGACAGTGGTTATAGGAGAGACAGTGGTTATAGGAGAGAGTGGTTATAGGAGAGACAGAGGTTATAGGAGAGACAGAGGTTATAGGAGAGACAGAGACAGTGGTTATAGGAGAGACAGAGACAGAGGTTATAGGAGAGACAGAGACAGTGGTTATAGGAGAGACAGAGACAGTGGTTATAGGAGAGACAGAGACAGAGGTTATAGGAGAGACAGAGGTTATAGGAGAGACAGAGGTTATAGGAGAGACAGTGGTTATAGGAGAGACAGTGGTCATAGGAGAGACAGTGGTTATAGGAGAGACAGAGGTTATAGGAGAGACAGAGACAGTGGTTATAGGAGAGACAGAGACAGAGGTTATAGGAGAGACAGAGACAGTGGTTATAGGAGAGGGAGAGACAGAGGTTATAGGAGAGACAGAGGTTATAGGAGAGACAGAGGTTATAGGAGAGACAGTGGTTATAGGAGAGACAGTGGTTATAGGAGAGACAGAGGTTATAGGAGAGACAGAGATAGTGGTTATAGGAGAGACATAGACAGAGGTTATACGAGAGACAGAGACAGTGGTTATAGGAGAGACAGAGACTGAGGTTATAGGAGAGACAGAGGTTATAGGAGAGACAGAGGTTATAGGAGAGACAGAGGTTATAGGAGAGACAGAGGTTATAGGAGAGACAGTGGTTATAGGAGAGACAGAGGTTATAGGAGAGACAGAGGTTATAGGAGAGACAGAGGTTATAGGAGAGACAGGTTATAGGAGAGACAGGTTATAGGAGAGACAGAGGTTATAGGAGAGACAGTGGTTATAGGAGAGACAGGTTATAGGAGAGACAGAGGTTATAGGAGAGACAGTGGTTATAGGAGAGACAGAGACAGAGGTTATAGGGGAGACAGAGACAGAGGTTATAGGGGAGACAGAGACAGAGGTTATAGGGGAGACAGAGACAGAGGTTATAGGGGAGACAGAGACAGTGGTTATAGGAGAGACAGAGGTTATAGGAGAGACAGTGGTTATAGGAGAGACAGTGGTTATAGGAGAGACAGGTTATAGGAGAGACAGAGGTTATAGGAGAGACAGAGGTTATAGGAGAGACAGAGACAGTGATTATATGGGAGACAGAGACAGTGGTTATAGGAGAGACAGAGGTTATAGGAGAGACAGTGGTTATAGGAGAGACAGGTTATAGGAGAGACAGAGGTTATAGGAGAGACAGAGACAGTGGTTATAGGGGAGACAGAGACAGTGGTTATAGGGGAGACAGAGACAGTGGTTATAGGGGAGACAGAGACAGTGGTTATAGGAGAGACAGTGGTTATAGGAGAGACAGAGGTTATAGGAGAGACAGAGGTTATAGGAGAGACAGAGGTTATAGGGGAGACAGAGACAGAGGTTATAGGGGAGACAGAGACAGAGGTTATAGGGGAGACAGAGACAGAGGTTATAGGGGAGACAGAGACAGAGGTTATAGGGGAGACAGAGACAGAGGTTATAGGGGAGACAGAGACAGTGGTTATAGGAGAGACAGAGACATTGGTTATAGGAGAGACAGAGGTTATATGAGAGACAGAGGTTATAGGAGAGACAGAGGTTATAGGAGAGACAGAGGTTATAGGGGAGACAGAGACAGTGGTTATAGGGGAGACAGAGACAGAGGTTATAGGAGAGACAGTGGTTATAGGAGAGACAGAGGTTATAGGAGAGACAGAGGTTATAGGAGAGACAGAGACAGTGGTTATAGGGGAGACAGAGACAGTGGTTATAGGGGAGACAGAGACAGTGGTTATAGGAGAGACAGAGACCGTGGTTATAGGAGAGACAGTGGTTATAGGAGAGACAGAGGTTATAGGAGAGACAGAGGTTATAGGAGAGACAGAGGTTATAGGAGAGACAGAGACAGTGGTTATAGGGGAGACAGAGACAGTGGTTATAGGGGAGACAGAGACAGTGGTTATAGGAGAGACAGAGACCGTGGTTATAGGAGAGACAGTGGTTATAGGAGAGACAGAGGTTATAGGAGAGACAGAGGTTATAGGAGAGACAGAGGTTATAGGGGAGACAGAGACAGAGGTTATAGGGGAGACAGAGGTTATAGGAGAGACAGAGGTTATAGGAGAGACAGTGGTTATAGGAGAGACAGTGGTCATATGAGAGACAGAGACAGTGGTTATAGGAGAGACAGAGACATTGGTTATAGGAGAGACAGAGACAGTGGTTATAGGAGAGACAGAGACAGTGGTTATAGGAGAGACAGAGACAGTGGTTATAGGAGAGACAGAGACAGTGGTTATAGGAGAGACAGAGACAGTGGTTATAGGAGAGACAGAGACAGTGGTTATAGGAGAGACAGAGGTTATAGGAGAGACAGAGGTTATAGGAGAGACAGAGGTTATAGGAGAGACAGAGGTTATAGGAGAGACAGAGGTTATAGGAGAGACAGAGGTTATAGGAGAGACAGAGGTTATAGGAGAGACAGAGGTTATAGGAGAGACAGAGGTTATAGGAGAGACAGAGGTTATAGAAGAGACAGAGGTTATAGGAGAGACAGTGGTTATAGGAGAGACAGAGACAGTGGTTATAGGAGAGACAGAGGTTATAGGAGGGACAGTGGTTATAGGAGAGACAGTGGTTATAGGAGAGACAGAGGTTATAGGAGAGACGGAGGTTATAGGAGAGACAGAGGTTATAGGAGAGACAGAGACAGTGGTTATAGGAGAGACAGAGACAGAGGTTATAGGAGAGACAGTGGTTATAGGAGAGACAGAGGTTATAGGAGAGACAGAGGTTATAGGAGAGACAGAGGTTATAGGAGAGTCAGAGACAGTGGCTATAGGAGAGATAGAGACTTGTGTTAGCTCCCAGAGATAATGCCTAGGGTTTAGCTCAGCAGGCAAACACAGTTTAAGTCTGAAGAGACCTGGACAAACAAACATACACACACACACACACGCGCACACAGACACACACACACACACACACACACACGTGAGAATGTAATGTAATCTATAATCAGTATGGGAGCAGGAAGCTGGAGAGAGGTGTTGACACTCACATCAAAACACTGACCCTGTCTGTTGTGTGTCTGTGTGTGTCGTGTGTGTGTGTGTCCGTGTGTGTGTGTGTGTCGTGTGTGTCCGTGTGTGTGTGTGTGTCGTGTGTGTGTGTCCGTGTGTGTGTCCATGTGTGTGTGTGTTTGTGTGTGTGTGTGTGTGTGTGTTAAGAGAACCACACACCACCATGGAAAAGGGAGAGATGAGACTGTTTTGCCCATGTGCTGCGCTAGGCAGGGGGCAGGGAAGTGTCTGTGTTTATTTGGGGGGTCTCAGGGTGGGTCTTTCCTGCCTGGGGGAATCCGGGGTACGCCTGGCTGCTGCTGGCTTCCTGAGTTCTGACAGACACACACAGACACACACACAGACATACCACGCACGCACACACACAGACACACACACAGACATACCACGCACGCACACACCCACACACACACACAGACAGACATACCACGCACGCACACACACAGACACACACACACAGACATACTATGCACGCACACACCCACACACACACACAGACATACCACGCACGCACACACCCACACACACACACAGACAGACATACCACGCACGCACACACACAGACACACACACACAGACATACTATGCACGCACACACCCACACACACACACAGACATACCACGCACGCACACACACAGACACACACACAGACATACCACGCACGCACACACCCACACACACAAACGTTGTCTACTTCTAAAATGTGGTTATTTAATTGAAAAATAGTAAACATTAATTGAATTAATTAATTTGTACCATATAATAACGTTGTAGGGCTTTTAACTGGTCGGGACATTGTTGTTATCCCAGAGTCATGCCAACTCATTATGCAGTGGGAACTGTTGAAGTGGGAGACACACACACACACACACACGCGGCAGTGGGAGTAATGTGAGGAATGTGTCAGAGAGAGTTGGAACAAAGACTTTCTCCCAGGGAGATGTCCCTCTCTAGTTAACTACAGCAGCTGTATGCTAATACCTCGGAGTGTGTGAGTGTCGGGGGGTTACTTTCAACAATCTAACGTATAAAATACAGTTTGACTTGTTTAACGCTTTTTTGGGGTTTCATAGTTTTGATGTCTTCTCTATTATTCTACAATGTAGAAAATAGTTCAAAAATAAAGAAAAACCCTTGAATGAGTAGGTGTGTCCAAACTGTTGACTGGTACTGTATGTGTATGGTCTATCATTGAATGTCACATTAGCAGACACACACACACACACACACACACACACACCACTGGACTGGTCAGCAGCTGTTATGGTGCTGAGTGGTTTACCTTAGTCTTGGCTCAGATTCAATATCAGCACTATTGTCTGTCTCCACTCAATACTGTGACTGTGGTGGATAAACTACCCCTACCGTCTGTCTGTCTGTCTGTCTGTCTGTCTGTCTGTCTGTCTGTCTGTCTGTCTGTCTGTCTGTCTGTCTGTCTGTCTGTCTGTCTGTCTGTCTGTCTGTCTGTCTGTCTGTCTGTCTGTCTGTCTGTCTGTCTGTCTGTCTGTCTGTCTGTCTGTCTGTCTCCACTCAATAATGTGACTGTGGTGGATAAACTAGCCCTATCCTGTGTGTGTGTGTGTGTGTGTGTGTGTGTGTGTGTAACATGATGTCACCTGTAGTGGAAAACAACCCTGTGGAACAATGATGGAACGGAATGTTGTTCTGTTTTAGACCAGTCGGCTGAAACAATGTTTTCACTTTACTTTACCAACAACAGCCTGATCAAACAGGATGACTGGGGCTGGGGCCCAAATGCCACTCCTATGTAGTGCACTACAGTGCATGCAGACCCCCTGACTTCACTCCTATGTAGTGCACTACAGTGCATGCAGACCCCTGACTTCACTCCTATGTAGTGCACTACAGTGCATGCAGACCCCCTGACTTCACTCCTATGTAGTGCACTACAGTGCATGCAGACCCCCTGACTTCACTCCTATGTAGTGCACTACAGTGCATGCAGACCCCTGACTTCACTCCTATGTAGTGCACTACAGTGCATGCAGACCCCCTGACTTCACTCCTATGTAGTGCACTACAGTGCATGCAGACCCCCTGACTTCACTCCTATGTAGTGCACTACAGTGCATGCAGACCCCCTGACTTCACTCCTATGTAGTGCACTACAGTGCATTCAGACCCCCTGACTTCACTCCTATGTAGTGCACTACAGTGCATGCAGACCCCCTGACTTCACTCCTATGTAGTGCACTACAGTGCATGCAGACCCCCTGACTTCACTCCTATGTAGTGCACTACAGTGCATGCAGACCCCCTGACTTCACTCCTATGTAGTGCACTACAGTGCATGCAGACCCCTTGACCTTTTTCCACATGTTATTACGTTACAGCCATATTCTAAAATGGATTAAATATTATTTTTGTTGTCAACCAACACATAATACCCCATAATGACAAAGTGAAAACAGGATTTTATACATTTTTACATAAGTATTTAGACCCTTTGCTATGAGACTTGAAATTGAGCTCAGGTGCATCCTGTTTCCATTGATCACCCTTAAGATGTTTCTACAACTTGATTGGAGTCCACCTGTGGTAAATTCAATTGATTGGACATGATTTGGAAAGGCACGCACCTGTCTATATAAGGTCCCACAAGCCATGAGGTCGAAGGACTTGTCTGTAGAGCTCCGAGACAGGATTGTGTCGAGGTACAGATCTGGGGAAGGGTACCAAAACATTTCTGCAGCATTGAAGGTCCCCAAGAACACAGTGGCCTCCGTCATTCTTAATGGAAGAAGTCTGGAACCAGCAATACTCATCCTAGAGCTGGCCGCCCGGCCAAACTGAGCAATCGGGGAAGAAGGGCCTTGGTCAGGGAGGTAACCAAGAACCCGATGGTCACTCTGACAGAGCACCAGTTCCTCTGTGGAGATTGAAGAACCTTCCAGAAGGACAACCATCTCTGCAGCACTCCACCAATCAGGCCTTTATGGTTGAGTGGCCAGACGGAAGCCTCTCCTAAGTAAAAGGCACATGACAGCCAGCTTGGAATTTGCCAAAAGGCACCTAAAGGACTCTCAGACCATGAGAAACAAGATTCTCTGATCTGATGAAACTAAGATTTAACTATTTGGCCTGAATGCCAAGTGTCACGTCTGGAGGAAACCTGGCACCCTACGGTTAAGCATGGTGGTGGCAGCATCATGTTGTGGGGGTGTTTTTCAGTGGCAGGGACTGGGAGACTAGTCAGGATTGAGGGGAAGATGAACGGAGCAAAGTACAAAGAGATCCTTGATGAAAACCTGCTCCAGAGCTCTCAGGACCTTAGACTGGGGTGAAGGTTCACCTTCCAACAGGACAACTACCCTAAGCACACAGCCAAGACAATGCAGGAGTGGATTCGGGACAAGTGTCTGAATGTTCTTGAGTGGCCCAGCCAGAGCCCGGACTTGAACCCGATCGAACATCTCTGGAGAGACCTGAAAGTAGCTGTGCAGCGACGCTCCCCATCCAACCTGACAGAGCTTGAGAGGATCTGCAGAGAAGAATGGGATAAACTCCCCAAATACAGGGGTGCCAAGGTTGTAGAATCATACCCAAGAAGACTTGAGGCTGTAATCGCTGCCAAAGGTGCTTCAACAAAGTACTGAGTAAAGGGTCTGAATAATTACGTAAATGTGATATTTCAGTTTTTAATATTGTGTAAATTTGCGACAATTTAAACAAAACTTGCTTTGTCATTTGATTTTGCTTTTTTTTCTGTTTTTGCTTTTTCCGTTTGCCTCCGTTCCAGCCATTACTATGAGCCGTCCTTCCCCTATAGGGAATAGTGTACTATATGGGACGCATCCTGTCTGACTACTGTTCTACAGAGTAGTGTTGTCTCACTATTCACACTACATTATGATAGACACACACTGACCTTCTCTTTGTGTGTGTGTGTTTTCAGACGTACATATTCACCGACGGAGAGGATGACAGGCTGAGGAAGAGGATGGGTGAGATTCAAAAATAAAAACACATTTATACACATATTCTAAAGGTGGCAGATTATAACAGGAAGCTAATATTGTTATTCTAAAGGTGGCAGATTATAACAGGAAGCTAATATTGTTATTCTAAAGGTGACAGATTATAACAAGAAGCTAATATTGTTATTCTAGAGGTGCCAGATTATAACAGGAAGCTAATATTGTTATTCTAGAGGTGCCAGATTATAACAGGAAGCTAATATTGTTATTCTAAAGGTGCCAGATTATAACAGGACGCTAATATTGTTATTCTAAAAGTGCCAGATTATAACAGGAAGCTAATATTGTTATTCTAAAAGTGCCAGATTATAACAGGAAGCTAATATTGTTATTCTAGAGGTGCCAGATTATAACAGGAAGCTAATATTGTTATTCTGGAGGTGCCAGGTTATAACAGGAAGCTAATATTGTTATTCTAGAGGTGCCAGATTATAACAGGAAGCTAATATTGTTATTCTAAAGGTGCCAGATTATAACAGGAAGCTAAAATTGTTATTCTAGAGGTGCCAGATTATAACAGGAAGCTAATATTGTTATTCTGGAGGTGCCAGATTATAACAGGAAGCTAATATTGTTATTCTAGAGGTGCCAGATTATAACAGGAAGCTAATATTGTTATTCTGGAGGTGCCAGATTATAACAGGAAGCTAATATTGTTATTCTGGAGGTGCCAGATTATAATAGGAAGATAATATTGTTATTCTAGAGGTGCCAGGTTATAACAGGAAGCTAATATTGTTATTCTAGAGGTGCCAGATTATAACAGGAAGCTAATATTGCCGACTCATTCAAAACTGTTTTGCCACCATAGTAACACAATAGCATCCAATCATCTTTGTTAAAAGTCACATACTGTATTGTGTTGTGTGCTATGCATCATTTGACCCCAGGGCTCATTTACTGACTGTCTGACTGACTGATTGATTGATGTTATTCCTACAGGGAGTCACATGATCAATACTAACTGTTCAGCGGCCCACAGTCGCCAGGCTCTGTCCTGTAAAATGGCCGTCGAATACGACACCTTCATCAGCTCTGGCAAAAAGTAAGACACACACACACACACACACACACACACACACACACACACACACACACACACACACACACACACACACACACACACACACAAACCGAAATGACAAAATTAGCAGTTTGCGTTAATGGCTTAGGAATCAAAGTCAGGTTGATTGTGGTTAACCCTTCTAGGTGGTTCTGCCATGTGAATGATGATACTGATTGTGGTTAACCCTTCTAGGTGGTTCTGCCATGTGGATGATGATACTGATTGTTGTTAACTCTTCTAGTTGGTTCTGCCACGTAGATGATGATACTGATTGTGGTTAACCCTTCTAAGTGGTTCTGCCATGTGGATGATGATACTGATTGTGGTTAACCCTTCTAGGTGGTTCTGCCATGTGGATGATGATACTGATTGTTGTTAACTCTTCTAGTTGGTTCTGCCACGTAGATGATGATACTGATTGTGGTTAACCCTTCTTGGTGGTTCTGCCACGTGGATAATGATACTGATTGTGGTTAACCCTTCTAGGTGGTTCTGCCACGTGGATGATGATAACTACGTGAACATACGTCCCCTTGTGAAGCTCCTGTCTCACTACAGCCATGCCCACGACGTCTACATTGGCCGGCCTAGCCTCGACCGACCGCTAGAAGCCACCGAGAGGTTTGGCGACTCCCACACGGTAAGTGACCAGGAGGTAATGTGTTCACTAACCTAAAACATGTTTCTCTTCTCATTTTAACCATTATTTTGTTTTGTGACTATATAATAACCCAGCAAGCACATTTTGGTTCCTTGGAAGTTGTGGGAACATGCATCTTTGGTTTCCCATTAGTTCTGGGAATGAAGCCATACGTTTCCTGACTGGTTAAACTGAACTGTTTTTTAAAACATTTTGAGAACAGAAGTTAACATTTAGCCTGTTCTGGGAACGTTCGTTTTGAGGCTGCAGGGATGTTCTGAGAACATTTTGCTATGGTTACTATGGTTCCCTGAAAGTTTTCCTGGGAGGTTTTATTACCGTTCTGAGAACATAAATTATAGGGTATTTGAAGGTAATTAAATAACGTTCTGAGAACATTCCCTAAATGTTCTTAATGCTTAAAAGAGTATTTGGATTTTTTTTTTTTATAACTTTAACTTTTCACTGAATGTTTCAATAACACTGCTAGCTTAGTTTAGGTTAACTGTTTGGAACTCCAAGTATAGATAGGACACATGGAAATGAATTTTCTTAGGCATTAATTATGCAAACCCATTTCTTTATTATTGTGTGGGTTTTGAACCTATGATCTTCTGTTCTGAATCCATGGAATTATTCCACTGCACCACCAAGATGGAGATAGAGAAAGTTGTGTTGATGCAGGGCCAATGTAGATCTTAACACATGGTGAGTGAGATACAGGCAGGAATCAGCACTGAATCCCAGAAATGAGCCATCTAGGGGGAGGGGTGCCCCCTTGTGGACAGAGCGAAGCACCCAACGTTTTACTCCCACTCTGGGGAGATTGATAAACCCCGTGAACACCATTGAACGAGGGGTACCAGAGGGGCATTAAACATGGACAAGATTCCAACACACGTTGTGCTTCCGTGAGACTGTATAGTCTGCATGGATCCTGGCTCCCTTATGGGCACAGAGGGTAATGGCTGCCGTAACAAAACGTGGGGACACTGTCGTCACGGTAATGTTTTTGTGGAGCGGTGCACTGGTTGCTCAGACCCCTGCTAACACGGAACCGAAACCGGCTGCGCACGTGCGCTATCGTGCATACATTTATTTTGTCCCCCTACACCAAACGCGATCACGACACGTAGGTTAAAATATCAAAACAAACTCTGAACCAAAGACATTAATTTGGGGACAGGTCGAAAAGCATTAAACATGTATGGTAATTTAGCTAGTTAGCTTGCACTTGCTAGCTAATTTGTCCTATTTAGCTAGCTTGCTGTTGCTAGCTAATTTGTCCTGGGATATAAACATTGAGTTGTTATTTTACCCGAAATGCACAAGGTCCTCTACTCTGACAATTATTCCACACATAACTCTCAACCGAATCGTTTCTAGTCATCTCTCCTCCTTCCAGGCTTTTTCATCTTTGAACTTATATTGTGATTGGCTTCTACACTTTCATAGTATTACCACGACAACCGGCAAAACAGTTCGTCTTTCAGTCACCCACATGGGTATAACCAATGAGGAGATGGCACGTGGGTACCTGCTTCTATAAACCAATGAGGAGATGGGAGAGGCAGGACTTGCAGCGCGATCTGCATCAGAAATAGGAATGACTTCTATTTTAGCCTTTGGCAACGCAGACGCTCTTTGCGAGCAGTGTGGGTGCACTAATTGAAGAACATATATTCCTAAATTCATTTTTAGGAATATATGTAGTCAGGTTATAAGGCCCCTTTCTCCAGGTTACCCAAGCCAGCTCTTCGGGGGCTGCTTACTCATCGGAGGAGCACGCAAGCCACGCTTTCTCCACTCCCTCCAACTCCAGGAATTGAAAACAATAATGGGGTTGCCATAACAATGGGGAACACTGGTAAACTTAATTCACCGGAAGTTATGCATGCTAGCCAACATTAGCCAGGAGGCTCTTTAGTCTAAGCTAGACTGGCTAGCATCTTTGACTGCAGCACGGTCCGTTTAGAATAACCAAGCAACTTAACGCTACGTATATTAAACAAGAGAGCTACCCCAAGCAACTCCACCATGGCAGGAATAGCTAGCACGCTATGCAGAGCAGCTCCACCGTGGGGATGAATAGCTAGCACGCTATGCAGAGCAACTCCACCGTGGGGATGAATAGCTAGCACGCTATGCAGAGCAACTCCACCGTGGGGATGAATAGCTAGCACGCTATGCAGAGCTTGTTAGCTGGCCTGGTCTTGAAAGTCTCTATGTAGGACCGGACCAAAGAGGAGAGACCGGACCCTTCATCCACAAGTTAGAGAGGCAAGCAGTGCTTGACTGAGACATAAACTTTGAGTAGCCTTCCGTAACCGGTGACAGAGCGCACAGGAACCAGGTTGAGCGACGGCAGCCACTGTACATACCACGTCCAGGCAGACAAGGCATTTGCTCCAACCAAAGACCCAATCTATGTCGGCGTCATACTACTCAGACTCGGCTGAGGTATGGTCACCCGGGAGAAGAAGTGAATATCTGAAACACCAAGGCCCCTATAGAATGCTACACGAGTGTCAAGAGAACCTGCGTGTAGACAAGTAGGGAAACAGTGCCAGTCCTGCACATGAACTGATTTGAGTAATGGCATGCCAGAGCATGCACCGAGCCGAGACATACAAGTCAACAAACGTGAGTATCTCTTTATTTATTTGGGCATGGTCGCGAACCTCAACCGGGCTTAGCCTTCACCATCTAGCTCTCATTTTTCTGTCATCTTACTCATTGTTATAGCAACGGCAAGAAACCTTAAGAGAAACCAATTGTTTGTGATTATGAAACTATGAGAACCATACAATGTCCAGGGGGTGAGCACAGTCTACCACAAAGCGACAGTGTTGTTGGTGCAACTAAGACCGTCTCGTCTTACAATTGTTTGTTTTAGTATCGTGAATTGTTCCTGTTCACACTGAGGTGAAGAGCGGAATAATTGAAGGAATAAATCCGAGGCTCATGCTTATCACCTGTGGAAGGCGGGGCTTCCAGCGAGGCGCAGATTTCATTGGCCTTGTCAGATGTGATTGTAGATCCTTCAACCGAAGTCGTGAGAGTACGTATGTTGTACCGAAGTTGACTGACTGAAAAGGAACATATGGTTCTTAGAACGTTATGTGCTAGTTGGGTGGTTCTCAGAACGTTATGTGCTAGCTGGGTGGTTCTCAGAACGTTATGTGCTAGTTGGGTGGTTCTCAGAACGTTATGTGCTAGTTGGGTGGTTCTCAGAACGTTATGTGCTAGCTGGGTGGTTCTCAGAACGTTATGTGCTAGTTGGGTGGTTCTCAGAACGTTATGTGCTAGTTGGGTGGTTCTCAGAACATTATGTGCTAGTTGGGTGGTTCTCAGAACGTTATGTGCTAGCTGGGTGGTTCTCAGAACGTTATGTGCTAGTTGGGTGGTTCTCAGAACGTTATGTGCTAGTTGGGTGGTTCTCAGAACGTTATGTGCTAGTTGGGTGGTTCTCAGAACGTTATGTGCTAGTTGGGTGGTTCTCAGAACGTTATGTGCTAGTTGGGTATATTGGGTATATATTGTATATAGATAATAATATTGAATATGAATGTATGTGTGAGTTTCCATTTATAATTGTATCTGCCTATATAATGCCCTACATTGTGTTTATTACATGTTAGTAATATTGTGTGTATTTTGTATGCATGTTGTGTGCTTTCAGCGTCCAGTGCGTTTCTGGTTTGCCACAGGAGGGGCAGGGTTCTGTGTTAGTCGAGGTCTCGCCCTCAAGATGAGCCCCTGGGCCAGGTGAGACTGTGTGTGTATATTTTGAGACTCACAGTGGGTTATTTTCCTGCTTTTCTGTGAGGTTGTGTACATACGTGTGTTTATGTGTGTTGATTTTGGAAGTCAGTAGGCAGTTTCCACACATGACATATTCACTCTCTCTTTCTCCTCTCTCTTTTGCCGTCTTTCTCTCTAACTCTCACTCCCTCCCTTTCTCTCTTTATCTCTCTCTCATGCTTTCTCTCTCACGCTTTCTCTCTCTCTCACGCTCTCCCTCACTCTCTGTCTCTCTATCTCTATCTATTGCTCTGTCTCTCTCTCTCCCGGTCCCCAGTGGAGGTAATTTCATGACAACAGCTGATCGTATTCGTCTCCCTGACGACTGTACGGTTGGTTACATCATCGAGGCGTTGCTTGGGGTGGGTCTTATCCGCTCCCCACTGTTCCACTCTCACCTGGAGAACCTTCAGCTGGTGTCACCGACACAGATACACCACCAGGTACACACACACACAGTAATACTCTATGGAGTATGGACCCTGTTAAGCTTCCATGGAACGCAGCGCTAAATACTGGCCAATGGAGCGCAGCGCTAAATACTGGCCAATGGAACGCAGCGATAAATACTGGCCAATGGAACGCAGCGATAAATACTGGCCAATGGAACGCAGCGCTAAATACTGGCCAATGGAACGCAGCGCTAAATACTGGCCAATGGAACGCAGCGCTAAATACTGGCCAATGGAACGCAGCGCTAAATACTGGCCAATGGAACGCAGCGCTAAATACTGGCCAATGGAACGCAGCGCTAAATACTGGCCAATGGAACGCAGCGCTAAATACTGGCCAATGGAACGCAGCGCTAAATACTGGCCAATGGAATGTAGCGCTAAATACTGGCCAATGGAACATGATATAGCCTACTGAATGGAATGTTCTCATTTATTGAATACAGTCTGACAGGTGTGTGTGTGTGTGTTTGTTTGTTTGTTTGTTTATTGCCGTTTCAGGTAACTCTGAGTTATGGAACGTTTGATAGTAAGAGAAACATAATCAACGTAAGAGGAGCTCTCTCATTGGAGGAAGACCCTACCAGGTAATATAGGGTTTGTGTTTGCGTCTGCATGTGTGTCTTTTGAGAGCCACAGTGGGTCGCTTCCCTACTTTGTCTAAGTGACTGTGTGAGTGTTTGCGTGTAAAACTCTCTGTATGCATGTGTTTTCAAGTTGTTGTATTAAAAGTCTCAGCAGGCAGTTTCCATGCAGTGTCACATTCACTTCCCTTCTCTCACTTCTTTCTCTCCCACATACTCTCTCCCCCCCTCTCTCTCTGCCCCTCCCCCTCTCCTCCTCTCTGCCCCTCTCTCTCTGCCCCTCCCCCTCTCCTCCTCTCTGCCCCTCTCTCCCTCCCTCTCTCTGCCCCTCTCTCTCTCTCTACCCCTCTCTCTCCCTCTCTCCCTCCCTCTCTCTCTCTCTACCCCTCTCTCTCCCTCTCTGCCCCTCCCCCTCTCCTCCTTCTCTCTCTCTGCCCCTCTCTCCCTCCCTCTCTCTCTCTCTCTCTCTCTGCCCCTCCCCCTCTCCTCCTTCTCTCTCTCTGCCCCTCTCTCCCTCCCTCTCTCTCTCTCTCTACCCCTCTCTCTCCCTCTCTGCCCCTCTCTCTCCCCCCCCCTCTCTCAGGTTCAGGTCTGTCCATTGTGTCTTATACCCAGACATTCCGTGGTGTTCAGCCCTGACCTGGTACTGAGGTACTGACCCCACCAGTCCAGAGACACGGAAAGAGGGGAGAAGACGAGAGATGGATTAAAGACACGGAGGGAGCGGTGGACAGAGGAGAGAAGTGGAGAAGAGGGACTAAAAATATTGATGAATGGATAGACAGAGGAGAGGACAGGAGAGACAGAGCCATTAACCTCCCTCTGTATGGATTCAGAATGAGACCTTATTGTCATGATACGGTGCCTTCTGACCATAGAACGGCTTTCTCAAGCTCTCATGTCCTACGGATCGTTTTGGGGTTCCTAGGGCCTCTGGGGCACCTCGTGGGACGACACTGAATCTCTCCGTCACCGGATCCTTGCGCCCTCTAACCCTTGACCTCTAACCCCTAGTCCCTCCCAGAGAGGCCTGGTGGGGAGAAGAGACGATCGCGATGTTGTTGTGAAGTTGCTGATTGCAGATGGCTCTGTGATGGACAACGTTGCAGCTCTAACACAGGGGGACTGTTTTAAGCCACGGTGTTGTTGTGAAGTTGCTGATTGCAGATGGCTCTGTGATGGATAACGTTGCAGCTCTAACAGAGGGGGACTGTTTTAAGCCACGGTGTTGTTGTGAAGTTGCTGATTGCAGATGGCTCTGTGATGGATAACGTTGCAGCTCTAACAGAGGGGGACTGTTTTAAGGCACGGTGTTGTTGTGAGGTTGCTGATTGCAGATGGCTCTGTGATGGACAACGTTGCAGCTCTAACAGAGGGGGACTGTTTTAAGCCACGGTGCTGTTGTGAGGTTGCTGATTGCAGATGGCTCTGTGATGGACAACGTTGCAGCTCTAACAGAGGGGGACTGTTTTAAGCCACGGTGCTGTTGTGAGGTTGCTGATTGCAGATGGCTCTGTGATGGACAACGTTGCAGCTCTAACAGAGGGGGACTGACCTCTCTGGGCTATGTGGGACGATTTCGTCCCACCTACGTAACAGCCACTTCAATCCAGTGGCGCGATTTTTGAATCGTTAGAAATGCTATAACTTCAATTTCTCAAACATATGACTATTTCACAGCTATTTAAAGACAAGAATCTCGTTAATCTAACCCCACTGTCCGATTTCAAAAAGGCTTTACAACAAAAGCAAAACATTAGATTATGTCAGCAGAGTACCCAGCCAGAAATAATCACACAGCCATTTTTCAAGCTAGCATATCATGTCACATAAACCCAAACCATATCTAAATGCAGCACTAACCTTTGATGATCTTCATCAGATGACACTCCTAGGACATTATGTTATACAATACATGCATGTCTGTTCAATCAAGTTCATATTTATATCAAAAACCAGCTTTTTACATTAGCATGTGACGTTCAGAACTAGCATTCCCACCGAACACTTCCGGTGATTTTACTAAATTACTCACGATAAACGTTCACAAAAAGCATAACAATTATTTTAAGAATTATAGATACATTACCCCTCTATGCACTCGATATGTCCGATTTTAAAATAGCTTTTCGGATGAAGCACATTTTGCAATAATCTAAGTACATAGCCCGGCATTACAGGGCTAGCTATTTAGATACCCACCCAGTTCAGCCTCCACCAAAATCACATTTCCTATAAGAAAAATGTTCTTACCTTGCTTGTTCTTCATCAGAATACACTGCCAGGACTTCTACTTCAATAACAAATGTTGGTTTGGTCCCAAATAATCCATCGTTATGTTCCAACAGCGACGTTTTGTTCGTGAGTTCTAGAATGCTTCTTGGCGGTGTCGCGCATGGCGCATTGGCGTGTCAAAAATGTCTAAATATTCCATTACCGTACTTCGAAGCATGTCAACCGCTGTTTAAAACCAATTTTTATGCCATTTATGTCATAGAGAAGTGTTAATATTCCGACCGGGAGTATGCATTGAGCCTAAACAGCCGAATAAAATTTCTCCTCAGAAGCGACTCATGCACGCGCATCATTGAAAGGTCCTCCGAGCATCCACTTACAAAAGGCGATAATATATTTCAACCTGAGGTTCCCTCGTAAACCTTCAGTTATTTCGCGGGCTCTGAGAGCCTATTGGAGCCCTGGGAATTGTCACGTTACAGCTAAGATCCTTACTTTTCAATAAAAAGAGGTAAGACGCACGACTCCTTGTCAGACAGGGTACTTCCTGCTTGAAGCCTTGTCAGGTTTTTGCCTGCCATAGGAGTTCTGTTATACTCACAGACACCATTCAAACAGTTTTAGAAAATTCAGAGTGTTTTCTATCCAAACCTGAACAATAATATGCATATTCTAGCTTCTGAGTTGGTGTAGGAGGCAGTTAAAAATGGGAACATATTTTTTCCAAAATTCTCAATACTGCCCCCTATACCAAAGAGGTTGTTTTAAGCCACGGTGCTGTTGTGTCACTGCACTCCGCTTTGTAGCCTGAGTGCCAGTCTTCTTTGTGCTATCATCGACTCCTTGTCACGTTTGGCTCGTCCATGACAGCAATGCAGTTGGCATGGTAGCACAAACATGTCTGGGACCATCTATTTTGTGAGTAGAAGTTGTAATCTTTCCCCCCCCCTGGTTGCTAAGGAGAATGGTTCTACATCCTCTTTGGTGTTCAACATTCCTCTTCCTGCATCTTGGAGACTGAAGGATAAACTAATTGTGTACTGTTTTTTTTTTCTTCTTCTCAATATTCACGTTTACTGTGGATTTAAAAAAAGTTATGTCAACAGACTCCGGATCTCTACCAGACCAGTGAAGTGGTGTGTTTTACTGCTCATTGTTAACAGTTGATTACTTTTCAGTATTATCTTGTTATTCCATCAGACAGCTGTCAATCAGACAACAGTCATAATGACTTGGAGTTGGATGGTGACTAAGCACTTTGCTGGGAGTTATGAAGCACCAGGGACTGTATACATAAAGCAGGTCTCAGAATAGGGCTGCTGGTCTAGGATCAGGTGCCCTCTCTTATTCATTATAATCTAAAAGGCCAAACTGATCCTAAATCAGCACTCTTACTCTGAGATTCTTTATGAATATGGTTCCAGAAATCACCTTGGGGGGCCAAAAGATTTTAAACCCAACATCATACTGTATTGAAGACAGACTATGCGTTTTGTTATCATGAAGATGTATATCTCTGTACATTTGTAATCAGAAGAATTTAGAAGGAGTAGAACAGGCCTCCGCATTCATGTCAATGACGTCATAACGGGCAGACAGGCAGCCGTTCCAGTTCTATGTTTAGTAGTAGTATCATGGAGCATGTTGGGAGGGATCAGAGAGATAGAAATAGAATGACTAGAACGCTCTTGGAACCTTTCACCCTGGTCATTTGACTCCTGGGTACTCTCACATTGGCTGCCAGTCCACCCATTATGCCATCATAATGGGGAGACCTGTTCTATGGATTGTTTCTCTATGAGCGGAACACGTACATGTTCTCATGTTCTTAATAAGTGTTCTGATGACTTCTCTCTCTCTGTGAGTTATTAATTGACCCATAATGGGTTTCTGATTGGAGATTCTTTATGAGAAGCGTTCTTCCTCAACTGGGCCTTTTATAGATAAAAACCTGTTCTGTTTTGACCACTAGGTGAACATCATCTGCTTTAGTAATGTGTTTTTATGTTATTCTTTTGATCAGGATGGTTTCTGATTGGATTTTACCGCATTGTTGTTGTCGTTGTTGTCATTGTTGTTGTCGTTGTTGTCATTGTTGTTGTTGTTGTCTTTGTTGTCTTTGTTGTCTTTGTTGTCTTTGTTGTTGTCTTTGTGTTGTTGTCGTCGTTGTTGGATGTATTCTCCAGTATGTGGACTATAGAAAGACGGTAGTATCTCCAGGGAACGCTGAATATTTTGCCTTATGTCTCACCACAGTGGTTGCTATTCTCGGCTTTTTTAATAAAGCCTTATAATGCCTTATTCATCCTTATAATGTCTTATTCAGCCTTATAATGCCTTATTCAGCCTTATTGACGTGTGTGTGTGTGTGTGTGTGTGTGTGTGTGTGTGTGTGTGTGGATGGCAGATTACTGCCCAAGCTTCTTTTAATCCATCACATTCCTTTGCAGGCCACGTAAGATTCTCACACACACACAGAGACGGACAGACGGACGGACGGACGGACAGACAGAGACCACACGGACAGACAGAGACACACACCACACGGACAGACAGAGACACACACCACACGGACAGACAGAGACACACACCACACGGACAGACAGAGACACACACCACACGGACAGACAGAGACACACACCACACGGACAGACAGAGACACACACCACACGGACAGACAGAGACACACACCACACGGACAGACAGAGACACACACCACACGGACAGACAGAGACACAAACAGATTCTCACACAGACAGACTCAGTGAAGGAATGTGTGTGAGGATCAAACAGCAGGATGCGGTGGGAGCGTTCGTACCTGACTGTGTGTCTGTCAGGCTGTGTGTCTGTCAGGCTGTGTGTCTGTCAGGCTGTGTGTCTGTCAGGCTGTGTGTCTGTCAGACAGGCTATGTGTTATGTTGGTGGGATAATAGCTGGTCTCAGATGCCCCACCCTTGGCATCCCAGAGGTACATAATAATAGGTGTCCTTCTGGAAGAGATCCTTATTCTAGACTTCTTTCCCAGGGACTTCCCTGTCTGTGTGTCTGTGTGGGAGGATTATTCTAGTGTAGGATGAGATCTGATGAAACTACTGTTTGTCTTTGACTTGCTTCATGTCCTGAGTCTAATTACCCTTATTACATGTCTCCAGCTGACAAGGATTCAGTTGTTATTACAGGTGTCTGGGTCAATAGTGAGTACTGATCTATGTCTCCAGCTGACCAGGATTCAGTTGTTATTACAGGTGTCTGGGTCAATAGTGAGTACTGATCTATGTCTCCAGCTGACCAGGATTCAGTTGTTATTACAGGTGTCTGGGTCAATAGTGAGTACTGATCTATGTCTCCAGCTGACCAGGATTCAGTTGTTATTACAGGTGTCTGGGTCAATAGTGAGTACTGATCTATGTCTCCAGTTGGGACAGGATTCAGTCCGATCGCCCCTTCGCAGCTATGCACCTTTTTAAAGCCAATGTGTGGGCCCTAATGATACAACAATATAACCCAATGTGTGGGCCCTAATGATACAACAATATAACCCAATGTGTGGGCCCTAATGATACAACAATATAACCCAATGTGTGGGCCCTAATGATACAACAATATAACCCAATGTGTGGACCCTAATGATACAACAATATAACCCAATGTGTGGGCACTAATGATACAACAATATAACCCAATGTGTGGGCCCTAATGATACAACAATATAACCCAATGTGTGGGCACTAATGATACAACAATATAACCCAATGTGTGGGCACTAATGATACAACAATATAAACCTCTTTCTTTCTCTCTCTCTCCCTTCTATCTCTTCCCCTTATTTTCTTTCTTTCTGTCTTTCTTTCTTTCTCTCTCCTCTTTCTTTCTCTATCCTTCACCCCTTCTCTCCCCCCCTCTATCCACCCTCTCCTTCTCTCTCTCCCCCCCTCTCTCCCCCCTACTCTCTCTCCCCCTCTCCTTCTCTCTCTCCCCTCTCTCTCTTTCTCTCTCCCCCCCCACTCTCTCTCCCCCTCTCCTTCTCTCTCTCCCCTCTCTCTCTTTCTCTCTCTCCCCCCTCTCCCCCCCCTACTCTCTCTCCCCCTCTCCTTCTCTCTCTCCCCTCTCTCTTTCTCTCTCTCCCCCCTCTCTCCCCCCCTCCTCTCTCTCCCCCCTCTCCTTCTCTCTCTCCCCCCCTCCCCTTCTCTCTCTCCCCCCTCCCTCTCCATTAGTCCTTATTAGTAGGTTCCTCAGTAGAGACAGTCCCGTTATAGTAACTAAACCAGATAATCACACGCACACAGAAGTATCTGTGCAGTTAAATAAAGGTTACATTAAAACATGTATTAAAATCTGTGCAGAGAGTCTTAAATCAACAGATGATGAAATTCCCCTTGCTAGAGGAGGAGGAACAAAATCCCCTGCCTAGAGGAACAACTCCCCTGGCTGGAGGAACAACTCCCCTGGCTAGAGGAACAACTCCCCTGGCTAGAGGAACAACTCCCCTGGCTAGAGGAACAACTCCCCTGGCTGGAGGAGAAACTCCCCTGGCTGGAGGAACAACTCCCCTGGCTAGAGGAACAACTCCCCTGGCTAGAGGAACAACTCCCCTGGCTAGAGGAACAACTCCCCTGGCTAGAGGAACAACTCCCCTGGCTGGAGGAGAAACTCCCCTGGCTAGAGGAACAACTCCCCTGGCTAGAGGAACAACTCCCCTGGCTGGAGGAACAACTCCCCTGGCTAGAGGAACAACTCCCCTGGCTAGAGGAACAACTCCCCTGGCTAGAGGAACAACTCCCCTGGCTAGAGGAACAACTCCCCTGGCTGGAGGAACAACTCCCCTGGCTGGAGGAGAAACTCCCCTGGCTAGAGGAACAACTCCCCTGGCTAGAGGAACAACTCCCCTGGCTGGAGGAGAAACTCCCCTGGCTGGAGGAACAACTCCCCTGGCTGGAGGAACAACTCCCCTGGCTGGAGGAACAACTCCCCTGGCTCCCCTGGCTAGAGGAGGAGAAACTCCCCTGTTTAGAGGAGGAGGAGAAACTCCCCTGGCTAGAGGAGGAGGAGGAGAAACTCCCCTGTTTAGAGGAGGAGGAGAAACTCCCCTGGCTAGAGGAGGAGGAGGAGAAACTCCCCTGTTTAGAGGAGGAGGAGGAGAAACTCCCCTGGCTAGAGGAGGAGGAGGAGAAACTCCCCTGGCTAGAGGAGGAGGAGGAGAAACTCCCCTGGCTAGAGGAGGAGGAGGAGAAACTCCCCTGTTTAGAGGAGGAGGAGAAACTCCCCTGGCTAGAGGAGGAGGAGGTGAAACTCCCCTGGCTAGAGGAGGAGAAACTCCCCTGGCTAGAATGTCCCAGGAGTTGACACAGTGGAGATGAGGAGGAAGAGAGGGATGTTTTTTTTTTACCTGTATTTAACTAGGCAAGTCAGTTAAGACCAAATTCTTATTTACAATGACGGCCTACACCAGCCAAACCCAGACGACACTGGGCCAATTGCGCCAGATGTGATGCAGCCTGGATTTGAACCAGGTGACACCTCCTTGCGCTGAGATGCAGTGTCTTAGACCACTGCGCCACTCGGGAGCCCAGTATAACAAAGAGACGTTCTTTACAGGGTGTGTTGTGTTTTCTGTTAGCTAAATGGTTGATAACAGACTCAATGTAAGACAGCTACTTTTTCCACCTCATGAATTAACTGGGCTTCTTTTCATTTGAAAGTTTTTTTCAATTCGCTAGTCAGAAAAGTCTGTATAGCCTTGTCCCGCTAGACTGAATGATATGCACCTCCTAGTGATCTATTGATAGGACAGGCAACTGTCCGTCACAAAGCCAGTGATGACAGTGAAACTGCTGGTTTGTCAGTCCGCTGTCTGTCTCGCCCCTCTGTGTTAGCTCAATGCTTCTTCCGTGAATTTAGACATCCCATGTCATGTCAGCGGTGACGACGAGTTGAAATCCACTTCATTACTGTTTTGTGGCACATAAATGTATTTTCTGTCGCATGTTTTCATAGGCCTATAGAGCCACAGAGCCCAGGCACTTAGGCCACGCTTTGATTGACAACCGAACAGCTAGTGTTGACTAGTTTTCCCCCCTACCTACAAATGACCTCGACTAACCTGTACCCCCGCACATTGACTCAGTACCAGTACCCCCTGTATACTAACCTGTACCCCCGCACATTGACTCAGTACCAGTACCACCTGTATACTGACCTGTACTCCCGCACATTGACTCAGTACCAGTACCCCCTGTATACTAACCTGTACCCCCGCACATTGACTCAGTACCAGTACCCCCTGTATACTAACCTGTACCCCCGCACATTGACTCAGTACCAGTACCCCCTGTATACTAACCTGTACCCCCGCACATTGACTCAGTACCAGTACCCCCTGTATACTAACCTGTACCCCCGCACATTGACTCAGTACCAGTACCCCCTGTATACTAACCTGTACCCCCGCACATTGACTCAGTACCAGTACCCCCTGTATACTAACCTGTACCCCCGCACATTGACTCAGTACCAGTACCCCCTGTATACTAACCTGTACCCCCGCACATTGACTCAGTACCAGTACCCCCTGTATACTAACCTGTACCCCCGCACATTGACTCAGTACCAGTACCCCCTGTATACTAACCTGTACCCCCGCACATTGACTCAGTACCAGTACCCCCTGTATACTAACCTGTACCCCCACACATTGACTCAGTACCAGTACCCCTGTATACTAACCTGTACCCCCGCACATTGACTCAGTACCAGTACCCCTGTATACTAACCTGTACCCCCGCACATTGACTCAGTACCAGTACCCCTGTATACTAACCTGTACCCCCGCACATTGACTCAGTACCAGTACCCCCTGTATACTAACCTGTACCCCCGCACATTGACTCAGTACCAGTACCCCCTGTATACTAACCTGTACCCCCGCACATTGACTCAGTACCAGTACCCCCTGTATACAGCCTCCACATTGACTCAGTACCAGTACCCCCTGTATACTAACCTGTACCCCCGCACATTGACTCAGTACCAGTACCCCTGTATACTAACCTGTACCCCCGCACATTGACTCAGTACCAGTACCCCCTGTATACTAACCTGTACCCCCGCACATTGACTCAGTACCAGTACCCCCTGTATACTAACCTGTACCCCCGCACATTGACTCAGTACCAGTACCCCTGTATACTAACCTGTACCCCCGCACATTGACTCAGTACCAGTACCCCCTGTATACAGCCTCCACATTGACTCAGTACCAGTACCCCCTGTATACTAACCTGTACCCCTCCACATTGACTCAGTACCGGTACCCCCTGTATACTAACCTGTACCCCCGCACATTGACTCAGTACCAGTACCCCTGTATACTAACCTGTACCCCCGCACATTGACTCAGTACCAGTACCCCCTGTATACAGCCTCCACATTGACTCAGTACCAGTACCCCCTGTATACTAACCTGTACCCCTCCACATTGACTCAGTACCGGTACCCCCTGTATACTAACCTGTACCCCTCCACATTGACTCAGTACCGGTACCCCCTGTATACTAACCTGTACCCCCGCTCATTGACTCAGTACCAGTACCCCTGTATACTAACCTGTACCCCCGCACATTGACTCAGTACCAGTACCCCCTGTATACAGCCTCCACATTGACTCAGTACCAGTACCCCCTGTATACTAACCTGTACCCCTCCACATTGACTCAGTACCGGTACCCCCTGTATACTAACCTGTACCCCCGCACATTGACTCAGTACCGGTACCCCCTGTATACTAACCTGTACCCCCGCACATTGACTCAGTACCAGTACCCCCTGTATACAGCCTCCACATTGACTCAGTACCAGTACCCCCTGTATACTAACCTGTACCCCCGCACATTGACTCAGTACCGGTACCCCCTGTATACTAACCTGTACCCCCCGCACATTGACTCAGTACCGGTACCCCCTGTATACTAACCTGTACCCCCGCACATTGACTCAGTACCAGTACCCCCTGTATACTAACCTGTACCCCCGCACATTGACTCAGTACCAGTACCACCTGTATACTAACCTGTACCCCCGCACATTGACTCAGTACCAGTACCCCCTGTATACTAACCTGTACCCCCGCACATTGACTCAGTACCAGTACCCCCTGTATACAGCCTCCACATTGACTCAGTACCAGTACCCCCTGTATACAGCCTCCACATTGACTCAGTACCAGTACCCCCTGTATACAGCCTCCACATTGACTCAGTACCAGTACCACCTGTATACAGCCTCCACATTGACTCAGTACCAGTACCCCCTGTATACAGCCTCCACATTGACTCAGTACCAGTACCACCTGTATACAGCCTCCACATTGACTCAGTACCAGTACCCCCTGTATACAGCCTCCACATTGACTCAGTACCAGTACCACCTGTATACAGCCTCCACATTGACTCAGTACCAGTACCCCTGTATACAGCCTCGTTATTGTTAGTTTATTGTGTTACTTTTTATTATTCTTTCGTTTATTTGGTAAATATTGTCTTAACTCTTTCTTGAACTGCACTGTTGATTAAGGACTTGTAAGTAAGCATGTCACGGTCATGTTGTATTCGGTGCATGTGACAAACAAAGTTAGATTTGATTTAATATGCATACTGGTAGGCTACTACTGCTTCTTGGCGTTTTTATCTGCAGATAAATTGTGAAAACATCCAATGAAGATGTTGAATCCTCACTGCAGGAACAGTAGGTAGTGGAGAGCCTCATTCTGCTCCAAAATATAACAAAACAAAACAGATTGAATGGTTTTGAAAGTTTTTCTGACGAGATTACTAATCTACTGCCTTCCCTCAAAATCCCACCTACAGTGATTGATTGACAGGTCTGAAACCCTACCAGCACTGTGACTCACCAACATCCCGCCCCCTCCCCTGACAGTCCCACCCACAGTGATTGATTGACAGGTCAAACTGTTAAAGGGATAGTTCACCCAAATTACAAAAAGTAGAGGCAATAAAGTACACTGAACAAATATATAAACATGTAAAGTCTTGGTCCCATTTTCATGAGCTGAAATAAAACATCCCAGAAAAATGTTCCATACGCACAAAAAAACATATCTCTCAAATGTTGTGCACATTTGTTTACATCCCTGTTAGGGACCATTTCTCCTTTGTCAATATAATCCATCCACCTGACAGATGGGGCATATCAAGAAGCTGATTTAAACCGCATGATGATGACACAGGTGCACTTGTGCTGGGGACAATAAAAGGCCAGGTTTGGTTTGCACAAGCAAATAATTTTTTGCACAAACTGTCAGAAACCGCAGTTCGTGGTTGTAACTGATTTCAGTGGGCAAATGCTCAACTTTGATTGCCACTGGCCACTGGCACGCTTCACGGATTCATCCCGGTTTTAATTGTACTGGGCAGATGGCAGACCACGTGTATGGCATCGTGTGGGCAAGCAAATTGCTGATGTCAACGTTGTGAAGAGAGTGTCCCATGGTGGCGGTGGGGTTATAGTATGGGCAGGCATAAGCTACAGACAACAAACACAATTGCATTTTATCGATGGCAATTTGAATGCAACGAGACATGGTGATGAGATCCTGAGGCCCGTTGTCGTGCCATTCATCCACCGCCATCACCTCATGTTTCAGCATTATAATGCACAGCCCAACGTCACAAGGATCTGTACGCAATTCCTGGCAACTGAAAATGTCCCAATTCGTCCATCGCCTGCGTACTCACCAGACATGTCACCCATTGAGCATGTTTGGGATGCTCTGGATCGACATATACGACAGGGTGTTTCAGTTCCCGCCAATATCCAGCAACTTCACACAGCCATTGAAGAGGAGTGGGACAACATTCTACAGGCCACAATCAACAGCCTGATCAACTCTATGAGAAGGTGTGTCGTGCTGCATGAGGCAGATGGTGGTCAGACGCCCCTACTTTTTCTTTGAAGGTATCTGTGACCAACAGATGCATATCTGTATTCCCAGGCATGTGAAATCCATAGATTAGGGCCTAATTCATGTATTTAAATTGACTGATTTCCTTTGAACTGTAACTGTAAAATCTTCAAAATAGTTGCCTGTTCCATTTATATTTTTGTTCACTGTAATTTGAACAAATATCACTGTTAAAGAACGTATTTCAGTAAAACCGTAGGGACTTTCTCAAGAGAAGACAGGAGTAACGTTAATGTTTTTTAATCCTACTTACAACATTAGTCCTGATCATACAAGCCTGAGCCTAGATATCCAAAACAACTAACACATTGAATTCATACATTTTCAGGTCATTTTCATGAGAAAGTCATGTCTTTCTACTCAATACCACAACTCATGTTACCAAGCTGGGAGGTAAAGTTGTTAAAGTATTGAATGAGTATTAAGTATTGAGTATTGGGTATTTAGCTGTGTATATGGGATGAAATCAAGGCATTAGAATGTACCAGACGCCCTTAATATAGAGCCCCCATCAGCACGGAACTCCCTGGCTGGCTACTGTTTCTGTTTGGCTGGCTACTGTTTCTGTTTGGCTGGCTACTGTTTCTGTTTGGCTGGCTACTGTTTCTATTTGGCTGGCTACTGTTTCTATTTGGCTGGCTACTGTTTCTGTTTGGCTGGCTACTTTTTATATTTGGCTGGCTACATTTTCTATTTGATTGGCTACTTTTTCTAATTGGCTGGCTACTGTTTCTGTTTGGCTGGCTACTTTTTCTGTTTGGCTGGCTACTTTTTCTGTTTGGCTGGCTACTGTTTCTGTTTGGCTGGCTACTTTTTCTGTTTGGCTGGCTACTTTTTCTATTTGGCTGGCTACTTTTTCTGTTTGGCTGGCTACTTCATCTACTTTCAGAAAAAACTGTGTCTAGACTCAAGAGAAACACACTCTTTTACCCGTGAATATCAGACAGACACAGATGTGTTGTTGGTACCAACGTACAGGAATATCGCCATCTACTGTCAGTGAATGTGTCATTACAGAGACGGGGAGAGAGAGAGTTAGTGAGAGAGGAAGAGGGAAAGACAGAGAGAATTAGAGAGAGGGAGGCAGATGTACAGATAGAGGGAGAGAGGAGATGTGTCAAATTCAATAACAAACCACTCCAGTCGTTCTGAGTCAGTTAAAGTTGTTTTAATTCTGTTTTTAAAACATGGATTCCAGGCTCAATAATGTCACCACCACAGTTTAGAACAGACAGTATTATCATCTTAGTAAACCGTTGTTGTCGCCGGGGACATAAAAACAACCATCAAAAAAATTAACAAGTCTACAGTACGGTTTTATAAAAAAAAAAAATGCAATTCAAGACAGTCATTCAGCATTATTATAAAGAAAAACAGAAAACAAATGGTGCTCTTGCCATAATTATTATTAGCCTACAAAAGAGCGAGCTATTGTTTTTTTATGATTCATTTTTTGGAAGACAGACAAATGAAAACGTGTGATATGAAGAGTTATTAGATTGTTACAAGTTTAAGAAAAGGCCATTGGTTCTTAGTTTCCAACAGTATTTTTTTTGTCCTCTCTCGTCGTGTAAACGCCGTTTTATAGGTAGCGTTGTCATGGTGACGTGATAAACAGAATATTAAAAACGAGTGGAATCACGCCAGTAACGATTGTCTCGCTGAAAACGACAGAGAAGTGGTCTTTCATTCACAGTAAATTATACACACACACACACTGAGCTTGTCATGGTAGGATGAAGTTGCTTCCTAGACACTGATCTAAGAAATGTTTTGTGTTCCGCCTAAGGGTTAAGATTAGGATAATGGGAGAGTAAATTGATCCTAGATCTGTGGTTAAAGGCAACTTCTACCCAGAGCGAGTTAATCAAGATTGTTTGAACGATCATTCCTATGGACTCTTTCTCCCATTTAACTGGAAATCCCTCTAGTTAATACACTACATTTCCCATGATGCAAATGCTAACCAGTGTCAAATTTACAGGAGTGAGGGTGTATGGGTACTGTAGTTCTATGGTGTGTGAGTGACAGTTCACAGGACGATGTCTAGATATAAAGAATAGTGTGTGTATGTGTGTGTATGTCTGCAATGTGTGGGTCTGCAATGAATGAGTGTGTGTGTGTGTTTCTTAGATGAAGATTGGATAATAATAACGACCCTTAATTTGCTGGCAACCGCACACACAGACCACTGTACTGTACGTACAGACAGACAGCACACACAGGAGAGAAGAGAGCAATACCAAGACTACACTGGACGAGCCATCACACACAAGAGTGATGAGAGAGATTACAGCTACACTATTATCATCATACACTTCACAGCACATAGTAGCGAGAGAGAGAACGACTGGCAGACCCATAGAGTTAGATAGAGTACCTAGTAAATTAAGATTGAACTTTAGAGTCCTCTATCCTACTCTATGGTCAGCCCCTAGAGATAAACTACTGGCAGCCCCATAGAGTTAGATAGAGTACCTAGTAAGGTAAGAGGGTCTTTAGAGAGTCCTCTATCTAACTATGGTCGGCCCCTAACCTGGATAAGGAGAGAGACCGCTGCACCGCTCACGTTTCCTTTCACTTCACCGTGAAACAGAACAAGAGCTATAGCGAGATCAGGCATGTTTCACGAGGCTTTAAGTGTTCCCACAACGCACACACTTTACATCAACGCGTGGGTGTTCTTCTTTTCCGTCTCCCATAGTCACCTCGAAGATCGTTTGTGCTTCTGAGAAGAAGAAAAAAACTTCCTGTTTGAGAAAGGTTGTGACCTCTAACCTCATCGTGACCTTTAGTCTGAGGTCGTTAAAGAAGATCCCTGTTTGACGATATAATAAAAATGAAGTAAACATTTTTTTTTAAAGAGAAAGTTGGTCACAGCACCCAATGCTTCATTATCAAGTTACGTTTTTTAACTAAATTAAAAACACATTTTATTTTAAAAGTCTTTCTCTGTCTTTGACCGTATGATCCAACATTATCCAGGATTTATTTTCCCTTTCTGAGAATTAAGGAACTAAAAAAAGGAATGACGAGATAGAGAGTTCAGCATCCCTCAATATTCAGTTATTTTGGCACAGGTGAGCTCTCCCATGTCCTTTAGTTTAGGAGAGTTCAGTATCCCTCATTATACAGAGTTATGAGCCCACAGGTGAGCTCTCCCATGACCTTTAGTTTAGGAGAGTTCAGTATCCCTCATTATACAGAGTTATGAGCCCACAGGTGAGCTCTCCCATGACCTTTAGTTTAGGAGAGTTCAACATCCCTCATTATACAGAGTTATGAGCCCACAGGTGAGCTCTCCCATGTCCTTTAGTTTAGGAGAGTTCAACATCCCTCATTATACAGAGTTATGAGCCCACAGGTGAGCTCTCCCATGACCTTTAGTTAGGAGAGTTCAGTATCCCTCATTATACAGAGTTATGAGCCCACAGGTGAGCTCTCCCATGACCTTTAGTTTAGGAGAGTTCAGTATCCCTCATTATACAGAGTTATGAGCCCACAGGTGAGCTCTCCCATGACCTTTAGTTTAGGAGAGTTCAGTATCCCTCATTATACAGAGTTATGAGCCCACAGGTGAGCTCTCCCATGTCCTTTAGTTTAGGAGAGTTCAGTATCCCTCATTATACAGAGTTATGAGCCCACAGGTGAGCTCTCCCATGACCTTTAGTTTAGGAGAGTTCAGTATCCCTCATTATACAGAGTTATGAGCCCACAGGTGAGCTCTCCCATGACCTTTAGTTTAGGAGAGTTCAGTATCCCTCATTATACAGAGTTATGAGCCCACAGGTGAGCTCTCCCATGTCCTTTAGTTTAGGAGAGTTCAGTATCCCTCATTATACAGAGTTATGAGCCCACAGGTGAGCTCTCCCATGACCTTTAGTTTAGGAGAGTTCAGTATCCCTCATTATACAGAGTTATGAGCCCACAGGTGAGCTCTCCCATGACCTTTAGTTTAGGAGAGTTCAGTATCCCTCATTATACAGAGTTATGAGCCCACAGGTGAGCTCTCCCATGTCCTTTAGTTTAGGAGAGTTCAGTATCCCTCATTATACAGAGTTATGAGCCCACAGGTGAGCTCTCCCATGACCTTTAGTTTAGGAGAGTTCAGTATCCCTCATTATACAGAGTTATGAGCCCACAGGTGAGCTCTCCCATGACCTTTAGTTTAGGAGAGTTCAGTATCCCTCATTATACAGAGTTATGAGCCCACAGGTGAGCTCTCCCATGACCTTTAGTTTAGGAGAGTTCAGTATCCCTCATTATACAGAGTTATGAGCCCACAGGTGAGCTCTCCCATGTCCTTTAGTTTAGGAGAGTTCAGTATCCCTCATTATACAGAGTTATGAGCCCACAGGTGAGCTCTCCCATGTCCTTTAGTTTAGGAGAGTTCAATATCCCTCATTATACAGAGTTATGAGCCCTCAGGTGAGCTCTCCCATGTCCTGTAGTTTAGGAGAATTCAGTATCCCTCATTATACAGAGTTATGAGCCCACAGGTGAGCTCTCCTATGTCCTTTAGTTTAGGAGAGTTCAGTATCCCTCATTATACAGAGTTATGAGCCCACAGGTGAGCTCTCCCATGATCTTTAGTTTAGGAGATTTCAACATCCCTCATTATACAGAGTTATGAGCCCACAGGTGAGCTCTCCCATGTCCTTTAGTTTAGGAGAGTTCAACATCCCTCATTATACAGAGTTATGAGCCAACAGGTGAGCTCTCCCATGTCCTGTAGTTTAGGAGAGTTCAGTATCCCTCATTATACAGAGTTATGAGCCCACAGGTGAGCTCTCCCATGTCCTTTAGTTTAGGAGAGTTCAACATCCCATATTATACAGAGTTATGAGCCCACAGGTGAGCTCTCCCATGACCTTTAGTTAGGAGAGTTCAACATCCCTCATTATACAGAGTTATGAGCCCACAGGTGAGCTCTCCCATGTCCTTTAGTTTAGGAGAGTTCAACATCCCATATTACACAGAGTTATGAGCCCACAGGTGAGCTCTCCCATGACCTTTAGTTTAGGAGAGTTCAACATCCCTCATTATACAGAGTTATGAGCCAACAGGTGAGCTCTCCCATGACCTTTAGTTAGGAGAGTTCAACATCCCTCATTACACAGAGTTATGAGCCCACAGGTTATTTCTCCCATGACCTTTAGTTAGGAGAATTCAACATCCCTCATTATACAGAGTTATGAGCCCACAGGTTATTTCTCCCATGACCTTTAGTTTAGGAGAGTTCAACATCCCTCATTATACAGAGTTATGAGCCCATGACCTTTCGTCTTTTCATTCAGTCCCAGAGTTAGTTTGGGAATGCAAACTCTTTCTCTGGAATCTGATTTCAGAATGTTTGGAATTCCACCATGTTCCGTTCGGTCCTGGACTCATATTTACATGTGCGTTAGACGCACGCAAACACACACAGAACACACTCAAGAGAGCACACGATTCAAGTTGTAGTCATACGTGTAGTTAGTTAACGTGGCTCTTACACAGGCTAAATGTAACACGTCACTGCTGTACAGTGGTGGCTAAATCTACCTACAGTTTAATTCAGACATTACAGAGAGTGGTTACTCCACAACATGGCTTTCTGAATCAGTTTCAGGCCACATGGTCTGTCTGCACAACAGCCCTTTGCAGTAAAGTTAAAAACACCAGATGTTACAGGAATGTTGGAGCGTTTTGCAGAGTGCAGGGGCCGTTTTGCAGTCAGATTCTGTGTCCTAGTGGCTTGGTAGATTAGATGGCAGGAGGGTTGTTTACAGAGGCAGGTAGAGTAGAGAGAGGCACACACACGTACAAGTGTGTGTGTGCGTGTGTGTGCTTGTGTGTGCGTGTGTGTGTGTGTGTGTGTGTGTGTGTGTGTGTGTGTGTGTGTGTGTGTGTGTGTGGCCTAGAATGTGATACAGCCTCAGTCCTTGGAAACACACACTCTAAATACATCTATATACCACCATGTTTCAGTTGAGTCTTCCTCCAGAATGTAACTCATACTATTTCACTATTTACAGTTCTATACTGTGTGTGTGTGTGTGTGTGTGTGTGTGTGGCTCATACCGGCAGTCACCACCAGAGGGCAGTATACTTAGTAAAGACCTGGAGGATCCAGTTTGAGATGGTGTAGAGCTGAGTGGGACTGTGGGATGGTTGTAGGGGAGCTGAGGTGGGGTGGGGATCGGGGGGTTGGGGATTGGGGGGGGGGTGAGATCTACAAGGTTCATGGTGATCTTCTGGAGTCTGTAGGTAGGTTGGTGTTGGTTGGCTGATGAGTTGAGGTTCTGTTCTGGTGAGTTGGGCTGGTTGGTCCATTGGTTGGCTCTGCTTTTCAACCCACTGTGGTCTGTTCAGGTGAATCTGAGAAGTATTATTTTAGTGGTTCCTATGGGCTGAGGAGGTGGTTATGATCCTTAGTGCTTCTGGTTCTATAAGTGGACTACTGTGTCAACAGGTTATAAGGAGTTGGTAGTTCTAGTGGGTTGTGGTTCTTTAGTGGAATGAAAAATTGGTTCTGGTCTGTTCCCGTTCTTTTTTGGTTGATGAGTTCTTTCTAGAAGATTCTGGTAGGTTATAATAGGTTCTAGAAGGTTTTGGTAGGTTCTGGAAGGTTCTAGTGGACAGATGACTGTGGTCTGGTGAGGGGATGTGGTCGGCTGGCCGGGTCCAACTGGTCATTGGGGACTGACCGTCGGTTCTGGTCCGGTCGACTGGTGGCCAGATACTTGGCCCTCATACTCGAGGTGTACTGGAGAGAAAGAGAGAGAGAGCGGTAGGGGAGAAAGACAGACAGAGGGGGAAGAGAGAGAGAGAGAGAGAGGGAGGGGAAGAGAGAGAGAGTGGTAAGGGGAGAGAGAGAGAGACAGGGGGAAGAGAGAGAGAAACATAGGGGGAAGCGAGATAGAGACATAGGGGGAAGAGAGAGAGAGGTAGGGAGAGAGAGAGAGAGAGAGAGAAACATAGGGGGAAGCGAGATAGAGACATAGGGGGAAGAGAGAGAGAGGTAGGGAGGGAGAGAGAGAGAGGGGGAGAGAGAGAGAGAGAGAAAGAAAAGAAAATAACAAAAAGGAAATATTGTGTAGCCATCAACACTGCCCAAATCTGACTCATTTTCCAGCAGTATCAACTGGAAGTGAGTTGGGAAGAGTATGTATACTAGTGTACTTCAAAAGGGGGAGGGAGTAGGGAAGGGTATGTAGAGATATGCTGCTTACAAGTGTCCAGAGACAGAGAGTAGAGGACAGGGTGAGGGGGTTGGTAGAGTGAAACACTATGGTAAACAAGCAACACACACCAACACACACACACTTCACTAGTCATTTGGACAGCCTGAGGTAGTGGATTAAAAACAACAATTATCACTACAGAGATTGATTAGGATTATAGTCCTACAGGGCTTTTCATAGGCGTTAGAACTCAACTCTAGATTATTATTAGACGGGAAATAGTATCAAATATTGAATTGATCAATTGTATTAGTGCTCTAATTCTGATGTAGAAGGTTAGGTTAGCCTGGTATTAGTCAGTGGTCTTAGTGAGGGAGTACTGTAGCGCTGGGTTTCCCAGTTTCCCCATCTCTAATGTGGAAACTAGTGCTTGGTGAGCCATGAGGCACAAAATGGCCGCCGTGCATCACCAAACCGAGGTGGTGTCTACAGCTAGACGTGGTGGTGGGTGACATGACCTCATAGAGTTGGATAGAGGGCACATATTTGCTTCTAAACCAGCCTTTGTGGAAAGTGTGACCTCGATCCACCTCTATGGGTGGTTTGCAGCAGTGGCGCTGTGAATCAGGGATGTATTCACCGATTCTGTTGCGAAATGCTTCTGAAACGGAAGCAAATGGAACGAAACTGGGAAGGACCTACCTGAATTTGTCCAAACAGAAACTCACGTTTCGCTGCTTTACTTCCGTTTGGTTCTTAAAATGGTAAACGGTTTCCATAATGAATACACCCCAGGTGAAGAACTAGTAGTGATGTTTAGTGATGACAGGGGACAGGGGGACAGATACATAGGACACATGCATCTAGAGGACGTGTACACACAGACACACTATGGGGACAGGACTAAAGGAGCGTTGGCTGTGGTTTACTAGGGGGACACGAATTAAGGACGGACATGGACAGGAAGTCACACGCCTTCGGAAACAACCAGCTTTAACCAATGGCTGTACTGGGAAGACAGTATCGCCCGTCCACAGACTCAAGAGAGACAACGTAAAAAAGGAAAAACCCAGCGTCAGACACCAAGAGTCTGAAAAGAAAGAGCACATGCCAAAACCCATTTGTTTTCCTATAAAGAGGTATGAAGATATAAGAGAGCTCTTCAAGGGTTCGCTGTGCCAAACCCAGTCTCTGTACTTCTTTATTGAGAGTGCAGTTACACCTGATGATGCAGTGATGAAGTCTGATTCAAGGAGAGGTACAAGAGGTCAAGTCTTGTACCACCAAATGGTTAGCACCACTGGCCCAGTCTTGTACCACCAAATGGTTAGCACCACTGGCCCAGTTGGATGGAATGAATAGCCCTTAGCGTGAAACTTCACCTCTGTTTTCTCCTCTTACCGAGATCTTGTGGGAGCATGCTTCAAACAATTGATCCGCGTCCCAAATAGCACACTATTCCCTATATAGTGCACTGCTTTTGACCAGGGCCCATAGGGAATAGGGTTCCATTTGAGATGCAAAATAGACTAACCAGAGTTTACATCAGAATTAGAGACCGTCTTTTTTCATCTGTGATCTGTCAGACTAAACACCTGTTTTGAATACAATCTATTACATTAAAAAAAAAGCCAGGCTGCCAAAATGACCTTTGCGATGGTATTTCGCCACTCGAAGTTAAAACACCTTCAGGGTTCGGAGGGGGCATACTGGAGTAGAGTGTATACTAGAAAGTGTGCACTTACAGAGGGTGGAGGGGATTCCCTGCCAATCAGAGGCGTGTTCTCACACCTGGGGGTCTGAAAGTTTGCGTTCTGGGTCCTGTGTCACAAATGAGAGGTTACTGAGGTCACTTCCTGGTTGCTGAGGTCACTTCCTTGTTACGGAGATCACTTCCTGGTTATTGTTGTCACTTCCTGGTTACTGTTGTCACTTCCTGCACTACAGTCCTCCGTACAACAACTAGATTGCGTCCCAATGATCTCTCCTTTCTCCCGAAGTGTGCACTTGTTCACTTCCCTTCATGGATATGACTGGAATATGGAAACTCCATCTAGTATTCTAGTATCCATGCCAACATCAATCAAATGCTTTTTACAATTGTGGGGAGTGGTGAAAGAGTGCACACTTCAAGAGGAAGGAGAGAACATTGGGACTTCAGCCTCAGACCCTCAGTATGTGGTCGTCGTCCACATCAACAGCACCTTGTCTGCTATATTATTGTCCTAGCGCTGGTTGTTGACTTGTTAAAGCGTTGGGCCAGGAACCAAAAGGTTGATCTGCCCTTGAGCAAAGCACTAAACCCTAATTTGCTCCTGGGGTGCCGTACTACTATGGCCGACCATGTAAAACAACACATTTCCCTGCACCTATCCGGTGCATGTGAAAATATATATTTTAAAAAATACATAACTTATTGTTTTGTATGTAGTTGTATCAGTGGTTAGAGCCTAGTGGTTAGAGTGTCGGACTAGTAACCGAAAGGTTGCAAGTTTGAATCCCCGAGCTGACAAGGTACAAATCTGTTGTTCTGCCCCTGAACAAGGCAGTTAACCCACTGTTCCTAGGCCGTCATTGAAAATAAGAATTTGTTCTTATCTGACTTGCCTAGTTAAATAAAGGTAAAAAAAATGAATGCATAACTTAAACTTACGTGAAAGGTATGTAGGCCTATTACGTTGACTGAAGTGCGTTATTGACGAGGAGGAGAAACATATACTGCAGTCATGATGTGTGATGAAGGGTGTAAAACCTTGTAAGGCCACAGCATTAAACCATGCAGTTTGATATGTGTTTCACCTTATCCAAACACTACTGTGTATCATGCTTACCATGACCTGTAACATGGTCCTTATCAGTGATATGAAGATATGGGGACTCTTTACTGAATAAAACAAACTTAGGCTACTTTATATATGTTTGTGAGTGTATCTGTCTTCAATGTGCAGCCTGGTGGTTAAATATGACAATAGTATCAATGTTTGTCTGAGTCCATGCAGCTCAAATGATCAGTGATGGACTAGCTGGCAGGCAATGGGTTCCCGCTAGCGGCTAGCAGGCTAACTCACACCATTTAGCTGTAGCTTTACGGTAGGCCGATACCAGTCAATGGCAATTGCGTGGCTAATTGGTAGCAGGCAATAGCTAACTTGTATGGCAGGCAGGCAATGTGTAAAAGCTAACTCCGATATGGCTAGCAGGCTTACTCACATGTAGCCTAATGTATATCACTGAGCAGGCAGTGTAGCTTCACTTGGGTAACTGATAGCTAACTGATAGCAGGCAGTGTTTTGTTTATGCTAGCAGGCTAACTTACTCGGTATCTAGAGATAATGTATGGCAGGCAATGGCGATCGCGTGGCTAACTTGAGCTTGTATAGCAGGCAGTGTGTCGATTCTGCTAGCGGTGCTAACTGACATGTGGCTAGCAGGCTAACTCACTCGCTAGCTACAATAATGTATGGCAGGCAATGGCGCTCACGTGGCTAGCTTGTGTAGCAGGCAGTGTGTTGTTTCAGCTAGCGGCTACCGGTGGGGTGCTAACTCACATGTACTCAGTGACAGGGGCATTGCTGACAGTGTGGGCCGTAGCGGGGATGCTAGCTTCGCTGCCGTAGCTGCTACCACAGCTGTAGAGACTGGGCATGTGCACGCGGTACAGGTTATCATGAGGACCCGCCCCCCGATTGCCTTGGGCAGCAGACTCGTCTTCTCCATCCTCATCATCCGTCCTTCATTGGCCAGGGCCAA
Source organism: Salmo trutta (assembly GCF_901001165.1). Classification (NCBI taxonomy): domain Eukaryota; kingdom Metazoa; phylum Chordata; class Actinopteri; order Salmoniformes; family Salmonidae; genus Salmo; species Salmo trutta. Next base: position 82,392,043 of record NC_042970.1, on the reverse strand, counting down.
GGGGAGGGGCCGGGCGAGGGGAAGGAGGGGTGAGGGGAGATGGGAGGGGAGATCCGAGAGAGACAGTGAGAGTGAGAACAGAGGAGAGAGGAGCTGATAGAGGGTCAACTCAGACTCATAGGACCACTGAAGGAGGATAATACACCCCTCAACCCACAGATCTAGGATCAGCTTCCCCTCCCATAAACCTGACCTTTACCATTATGTGGGGAAAATTAAAAACTGACCCAAGATCAGGGTCTAGGGGCAAGTCCACACTAAACCACCTAATTCCCTTGTATTGGTATTGTGCAACAGAGAGATGCCAGTCAAGAATAACCCCAAAACACCCCCACCACCATTAACCCCCAGGCACCACCCCACCACAAAGCACAGGTGCACACGAGGTCACAGAACACTGTCAGGGGTCAAAGATCAGAAGTCAGGGGTCAGATTTGACCATTTCAGCCAAGTGTAGAAGGAACCAGAGATATCATGCAGTTTTCAGCTTCATCCTCACCATCATCAGTAGCAGTTTTGTCTCAGCAGCAGAGATATACAGCAAGAGGAAAGGAGCGAAGCTTATAGCTTATTTAGAAAGGAATCATCGGAATCGATTCTGCTGAACTGCAGGCAATGACTGACTCCCTATAGTGAGCATTCATTTCAAGCCATTTGATTCATTCATTTCAAGCACACTTCAGAAGGAAGTGGGGCGTCAGGTAGCCTAGTGGTTAGAGCGTTGGGCCAGTAAGCGAAAGGTTGCTAGATTGAATCCCCGAGCTGACAAGGTAAAAATCTGTCATTCTGCCCCTGAACAAGGCAGTTAACCCACTGTTCCTAAGCCGTCATTGTAAATAAGAATTTGTGCTTAACTGACTTGCCTAGTTAAATAAAGGTTAAATAAAAAGCCATTTGATTCATTTATTTCAGGTTATTTGATTCATGCATCTGAAATCTTGAGGGCATCATAAAAATAAAAAAATAAAAATGTCACAAAAAAAAACAAAAATCAGGTTAAAAAAAAATGGCCGCTGCTGGTAAACCAATTTCTGCTGTGACATACAATGATAAAAAACAAAACAATTGTCAACGAAACAGAATTAAATAATCAGGACGTGTGCTTATTGGGAAGGTAGTGGAGTGCAGGTCAACTACACAGGTTATAAAACATGTTTGTAGAACTTCAGATCGGTCCTTAGATTGCACGGGCAGTGAAGATGCAAGCACTGGTTTACCGAGATGCTTCAACTGCTATCGCTTCACACCACCATGGGGCAGCAGTACTATTTCATAGTACTATTTCTAATGCTGCCACACTCGCATATAAAGCTGCCCAAAGCTCATCCACACAGACAGGGCTCAAAAGCAGGACTGTTCCTACATGAAGCACTCTGCCAGGGCCTCTCTTTCTAGATGATAGAAATACAGGAGGAGGTCGATGAAGGGCACATAGAATCTCTGTCGCTATAGAGATGTCAATTGAGAAGTCAATGTATTAGTACAAAATATATTACGCCATGGGCCAAACCGTCAATGACCCTTAATCTATATGTGATATGATCCGTGTTCCCATCAACTGTTACTGAGGATTCCATCGTCCCATTCCGAGTCATAGGTTTTTACAAATCAGAACATTGGTAGGAGAAAGGAAGACGAGGAAGAGGAGAAGAAACAGAAGGTGGGATGAGGGGGGACAGAAAATAACGGTGTTGAACCAATTAGAAGATGTAAAAGAAAACTGGGAGACGGGTGCATACAGACAGACGGATGAGAGAGTCTGATAGACAAACAGACAGATGCACTATACTAAACATGAAGGCTGTGTACAGTAGTAGTATTAGTAATAGTAGCAGAAGTAGTAGTAGTAGCAGTAGTAGTAGTAGCAGTAGAAGTAGTAGCAGTATTAGTAGTAGTAGTAGCAGTAGTAGTACTATTAGTAGGAGTACTAGTTGTAGTAGTAGGAGTAGTAGTAGTAGTAGTAGGAGTATTAGTAGTAGTAGTAGCAGCAGTATTAGTATTAGTAGTATTAGTAGCAGTAGTAGTAGTAGTATTAGTAGCAGTATTAGCAGTAGTAGCAGTAGCAGTAAGATCTGATCAATGTCTTAGCAGGGAATAGGCCAGACGTGTGTGTTCAGGTGTGTGTTCAGGTGTGTTACCTCTTGCTCTGCCAGGTGTGTGGTACACTGCAGACGATGGAGGAGAACATGAGAGCTGTGACGAAGGAGAACAGCACCAGGTAGATCAGCCCCTCCACTCCATCATAACACAACCCTGTTAGAGCCTGGACGTAGTCCTGGAACACAACAATATAACACCACCCTGTTAGAGCCTGGACGTAGTCCTGGAACACTACAATATAACACCACCCTGTTAGAGCCTGGACGTAGTCCTGGAACACAACAATATAACACCACCCTGTTAGAGCCTGGACATAGTCCTGGAACACTACAATATAACACCACCCTGTTAGAGCCTGGACGTAGTCCTGGAACACAACAATATAACACCACCCTGTTAGAGCCTGGACGTAGTCCTGGAACACTACAATATAACACCACCCTGTTAGAGCCTGGACATAGTCCTGGAACACTACAATATAACACCACCCTGTTAGAGCCTGGACATAGTCCTGGAACACTACAATATAACACCACCCTGTTAGAGCCTGGACATAGTCCTGGAACACTACAATATAACACCACCCTGTTAGAGCCTGGACATAGTCCCTGGAACACTACAATATAACACCACCCTGTTAGAGCCTGGACATAGTCCTGGAACACTACAATATAACACCACCCTGTTAGAGCCTGGACATAGTCCTGGAACACTACAATATAACACCACCCTGTTAGAGCCTGGACATAGTCCTGGAACACAACAATATAACACCACCCTGTTAGAGCCTGGACGTAGTCCTGGAACACTATAATATAACACCACCCTGTTAGAGCCTGGACATAGTCCTGGAACACTACAATATAACACCACCCTGTTAGAGCCTGGACGTAGTCCTGGAACACTACAATATAACACCACCCTGTTAGAGCCTGGACGTAGTCCTGGAACACTACAATATAACACCACCCTGTTAGAGCCTGGACATAGTCCTGGAACACTACAATATAACACCACCCTGTTAGAGCCTGGACATAGTCCTGGACACTATAATATACACCACCCTGTTAGAGCCTGGACATAGTCCTGGAACTACTACAATGCAATATCACCACCTCCCTGTTCGAGGCCTGGACATAGTCCTGGAACACTACAATATAACACCACCCTGTTAGAGCCTGGACATAGTCCTGGAACACTACAATATAACACCACCCTGTTAGAGCCTGGACATAGTCCTGGAACACTACAATATAACACCACCCTGTTAGAGCCTGGACATAGTCCTGGAACACTACAATATAACACCACCCTGTTAGAGCCTGGACATAGTCCTGGAACACTACAATATAACACCACCCTGTTAGAACCTGGACATAGTCCTGGAACACTACAATATAACACCACCCTGTTAGAGCCTGGACATAGTCCTGGAACACTACAATATAACACCACCCTGTTAGAGCCTGGACGTAGTCCTGGAACACAACAATATAACACCACCCTGTTAGAGCCTGGACATAGTCCTGGAACACTACAATATAACACCACCCTGTTAGAGCCTGGACATAGTCCTGGAACACTACCATATAGGATAAGAGAAGAAGAGAGAAGAGATGAAGAGAAGAAGAGAGAAGAGATGAAGAGAAGAAGAGAGAAGAGATGAAGAGAAGAGATGCAGAGAGGAGAGGAGCAGGAGTGAGTCATATTGTCCTATGAGGGTTGTTGTCAGTTGTTTGATTTGAGGAAAGAGACAGTCTGGTGGATTGAGATCTCCCTGGTAACAACTCTTACTCATCACAACAGTCACGACAAGACCGTTTGAAAATGGTTGATAAGAATCAAGGTGTAAAGGGTGTGGGATTTATCAAGCTTTCTCTTTCTGGACTTCAAGAAGCGGAAAATTACTGTCATTATCATGAAGGGTGAGAGGAGAAAGAGAGGGGAGAAAAACAGAGAGAGAGAAACACAGAGAGAGAGAAAGACAGAGAGAGAGAGAAAGACAGAGAGAGAGAAAGACAGAGAGAGAGAGAAAGACAGAGAGAGAAAGACAGAGAGAGAGAAAGACAGAGAGAGAGAAAGAGCAGAAGAAGAGAGAAAGAGCAGAGAGAAACAGAGAGAGAGAAAGACAA
>NC_042970.1:82384327-82387311 GCF_901001165.1 Salmo trutta | reverse complement strand
CCTCTCCGTCTCCCTCTCCCTCTCCCTTCCCTCCCTCTCCCTCTCTCTCACTCCCTCTTTCCCTGTTTCTCTCTCTCTCTCCCTCTAATTCTCTCTCATCTCATCTCTCTCTCTCTCTCTCTCTCTCTGTCTCTCTCTCTCAGTGGCACCAGATGTCCTGCCACTGTTCAGAGACTGATAACACTGTTACAGCTTCCTGTGTGTGTATGTGTGTGTATGTGTGTGTGTGTATGTGTGTGTGTATGTGTGTATGTGTGCATGTGAGTGTATGTGTGCATATGTGTGTGTGTCTGCGTGTGTGTATGTGTGTGTGTGTGTGTGTGTATGTGTGTATATGTGTTTGTATATTTGTGTGTGTATTTGTCTGTATGTGTGTGTGTTTGTGTGTGTGTATATGTATGTGCGTGTGTATGTGTGTATGTGTGTATGTATGTGTGTGTGTGAGTGTGTGAATGGGTCTGTGTGTGTGTGTGTGTGTATGTGCGTGTGTATGTGTGTGTGTGTATGTGTGTATGTGTGTATGTGCGTGTGTATGTGTGTGTGTGTGTGTGTGTGTGTGTGTGTGTGTGTGTGTGTGTGTGTATGTGTGTATGTGTGTGTGTGTGTGTGTGTGTGAGTGTATGTGCGTGTGTGTGTGTGTATGTGCGTGTGTGTGTATGTGCGTGCGTATGTGAATGGGTCTGCATGTGTGTGTGTGTGTGTGTATGTGTGTGTGTTTGTTCGAGAAAGGCATATCTGATGATGAGCACAGTTGAGTCCCGTCTCTTTGAGACAGTTACTTTGCTACCATGAGTGAACACACACTGTGTATAATTTCAATCAAATTTCTGCTTCAAATGGAAACATTAAATACAGTCATCCATCTAAATGTTCCACAGCAGTCCCGTACATTTCAGAAGGCATCTGACCCAGAAAACTGACCCTGGCTGTGGAACACACACACCATCTCGATAGCGTTCCTTTCAATTCTCAGGGGAAAGTGGGAGAATACAGATAGAGTTACAGTCTGGAGAAGAAAAAGAGAGAGAGGGGGAAGGATAGAGGGAGATGGAAGGAGAGAAAGAGAGCAAAGACACAGAAAAATAGAGAGAGAGGGGGAGGTGAGAGAGATAGAAGGATAGAGGAGAGATAGAGACAGAATTAGAGAGCGGGGGGAGGATAGAGAGAGATGGAAGGATAGAGAGAGAGATAGAGACAGAAAGATAGAGGGGGAGGTGAGAGAGAAATGGAAGGACAGAGAGCGAGAGAAATTGAGAGAGAGAGAGAGACAGGAGAGAGATTTAACTGAAGGTGAGAGAGAAATGGAAGGAGAGAGAGAGAGCAGAGACATTGAGAGAGAAGGAGGCAGCGAATGAAAGAGAGAGAGGGAAGGAGAGAGTTGACCTTTGCCCTTCTGACCATTCTCGTCTCTCACGTTTCCTCTGGAGTTTAATACCAGACGTGACCAGGGTATCCTCTGGAGATTAATACCAGACGTGACCAGGGTATCCTCTGGAGATTAATACTAGACGTGACCAGGGTATCCTCTGGAGATTAATACCAGACGTGACCAGGGTATCCTCTGGAGTTTAATACCAGATGTGACCAGGGTATCCTCTGGAGTTTAATACCAGACGTGACCAGGGTATCCTCTGGAGATTAATACTAGACGTGACCAGGGTATCCTCTGGAGTTTAATACCAGACATGACCAGGGTATCCTCTGGAGTTTAATACCAGACATGACCAGGGTATCCTCTGGAGTTTAATACCAGACGTGACCAGGGTATCCTCTGGAGTTTAGTACCAGACATAACCAGAGTATCCTCTGGAGATTAATACTAGACGTGACCAGGGTATCCTCTGGAGTTTAATACCAGACATGACCAGGGTATCCTCTGGAGTTTAATACCAGACGTGACCAGGGTATCCTCTGGAGTTTAATACCAGACATGACCAGGGTATCCTCTGGAGTTTAATACCAGACGTGAAATGGGTATCCTCTGGAGATTAATACCAGACATAACCAGGGTATCCTCTGGAGTTTAATACCAGACATGACCAGGGTCTCCTCTGGAGTTAAATACCAGACATGAAATGGGTATCCTCTGGAGTTAAATACAAGACATGACCAGGGTATCCTCTGGAGTTTAATACCAGACATGAAATGGGTATCCTCTGGAGTTAAATACAAGACATGACCAGGGTATCCTCTGGAGATTAATACCAGACATGACCAGGGTATCCTCTGGAGTTAAATACCAGACATGACCAGGGTATCCTCTGGAGTTTAGTACCAGACATGACCAGGGTATCCTCTGGAGTTAAATACAAGACATGACCAGGGTATCCTCTGGAGTTAAATACAAGACATGACCAGGGTATCCTCTGGAGATTAATACCAGACATGACCAGGGTATCCTCTGGAGTTAAATACCAGACATGACCAGGGTATCCTCTGGAGTTTAGTACCAGACATGACCAGGGTATCCTATGGAGTTAAATACAAGACATTACCAGGGTATCCTCTGGAGTTTAATACCAGACATGACCAGGGTATCCTCTGGAGTTTAATACCAGACATGACCAGGGTATCCTCTGGAGTTTAATACCAGACATGACCAGGGTATCCTCTGGAGATCAATACCAGACATGACCAGGGTATCCTCTGGAGATTAATACCAGACATGACCAGGGTATCCTCTGGAGATCAATACCAGACATGACCAGGGTATCCTCTGGAGATTAGTACCAGACATGACCAGGGTATCCTCTGGCCCCGTTTCTGGCCTCCTCACCCACCCGTGACCAATGACCATGACAGACCAACAACACAGTGTTGTCTTATTAATGAACTGTATAATGGTAGCTGATAGGCTCATTAGATATGGACCCAATGGGGTTTAGCTGATAGGCTCATTAGATATGGACGCAATGGGGTTTAGCTGATAGGCTCATTAGATATGGACGCAATGGGGTTTAGCTGATAGGCTCATTAGATATGGA
>NC_042970.1:82361827-82379327 GCF_901001165.1 Salmo trutta | reverse complement strand
ATCACGGGCTAGCTATTTTGACACCCACCAAGTTTGGTACTCACCAAACTCAGATTTACTATAAGAAAAATTGGATTACCTTTGCTGTTCTTCGTCAGAATGCACTCCCAGGACTTCTACTTCAGTAACAAATGTTGGTTTGGTTCCAAATAATCCATAGTTATATCCAAATAGCGGCGTTTTGTTGTGCGTTCAAGACACTATCCGAAGGGTAAAGAAGGGTTACGCGCCCGGCGCGTTTCGTGACAAAACATTTCAAAATATTCCATTACTGTACTTTGAAGCATGTCAAACGCTGTTTAAAATCAATTTTTATGCGATTTTTCTCGTAAAAAAGCGATAATATTCCGACCGGGAGTTGTTGTTTTCGTTCAAAGACTGAAAATGAAAACATGGAGTCGTCTCGTGTACGCGTGTGCCAGTCTCATTGTTCTCAGATCGACCACTTACCAAATGCGCTACTGTTTTTCAGCCATGGCCTGCAAAGTCATCATTCAACGTTCTGGCGCCTTCTGAGAGCCTATGGGAGCGTTAGAAAATGTCACGTTACAGCAGAGATCCCGTGTTTTGGATAGAGATGATCAAGAAGGCCAAGAAATGGTCAGAGAGGGCGCTTCCTGTTTGGAATCTTCTCAGGTTTTGGCCTGCCAAATGAGTTCTGTTATACTCACAGACACCATTCAAACAGTTTTAGAAACTTTGGAGTGTTTTCTATCCAAAGCTAATAATTATATGCATATTCTAGTTTCTGGGCAGGAGTAATAATCCGATTAAATCAGGTATGTTTTTTATCCGGCCGTGAAAATACTGCCCCCTATCCATAACAAGTTAAATCATTATAGTCTATAAATTGCGCATATAGGCTGTAACTTAGAATTAAATATAAATTAAATGAAAAATGTCCCTTTGAATCCATTTGTAGAAAGTATTTTTAGAAACACGAGTTTGACCAATCTGTGGTTTCAGGCTCGTGTGATGGAGCCTGGAGAGCCGGCCAGCAGCAGAGAATATCCTGTCCTTACTGGCAGAGCCACTAGAGATGCTAAACACCCTCTTGGCCACTCTATCCAGGCTGGGCAGAGATGCTAAACACCCTCTTGGCCACTCTCGCCAGGCTGGGCAGAGATGATAAACACCCTCTTGGCCATTCTCGCCAGGCTGGGCAGAGATGATAAACACCCTCTTGGCCATTCTCGCCAGGCTGGGCAGAGATGCTAAACACCCTCTTGACCACTCTCGCCAGGCTGGGCAGAGATGCTAAACACCCTCTTGGCCACTCTCGCCAGGCTGGGCAGAGATGCTAAACACCCTCTTGGCCACTCTCACCAGGCTGGGCAGAGATGCTAAACACCCTCTCGGCCATTCTCGCCAGGCTGGGCAGAGATGCTAAACACCCTCTTGGCCACTCTCACCAGGCTGGGCAGAGATGCTAAACACCCTCTTGGCCACTCTCGCCAGGCTGGGCAGAGATGCTAAACACCCTCTTGGCCACTCTCGCCAGGCTGGGCAGAGATGCTAAACACCCTCTCGGCCATTCTCGCCAGGCTGGGCAGAGATGCAGTTGTTTTTGTATTTGTCTATAGGTAGGCTTGAAGGTTTTTTGGCAAAATAACCCAATCAAAACTGAGATCTCCTTGAATGTGGGAATATGCCAGGCCTATTGGGCCAAAATCAGTTTAGCCCATTTTATAGATAATAGAACAAAGACTTTCAGTTTATGAATATTTTGCTACAATGACACATTTAGTTATCTACCCACCTCGTTCCTTTCTTTTATCATGTGCACGTCGTAAGTACACCATCATGCTTTTGGGATACATGTCTTTTCAGATTCCACCATGATTCTTTAGTTGTGGACACTACATCACCACACTCCCTCTCTTCTTTAGTTGTGGACACTACATCACCACACTCCCTTTCTTCTTTAGTTGTGGACACTACATCACCACACTCCCTTTCTTCTTTAGTTGTGGACACTACATCACCACACTCCCTCTCTTCTTTAGTTGTGGACACTACATCACCACACTCCCTTTCTTCTTTAGTTGTGGACACTACATCACCACACTCCCTTTCTTCTTTAGTTGTGGACACTACATCACCACACTCCCTTTCTTCTTTAGTTGTGGACACTACATCACCACACTCCCTTTCTTCTTTAGTTGTGGACACTACATCACCACACTCCCTTTCTTGTTCTTGGTCATCACCTTTTAAGTCACCTGAGTGTTTTATCAGTTTCTTTATGAAAATATTTAGCGAAGTCCTTGACAGTAGCTAAAGTAGCATTCCCAGCATGCCCTGAGCTCCTGAAGGGAAATGAGCGCTATTGGAGTGAAATTGGAGCGGGCGAGAAGGCCGACGCTCCAGCCGTTGGGAATTTCGATCAGCGCTCCAGTCAAATTGGGCACGCTCGGCTCCTCGCACCGCTCCAGCTCCGCTCGACTCACATGCTCTGCCTCCCAGCCCTTCCTCTCCTTTCACATATTGAGATATAGTTAGGGGCTCACGCCAGCAAAGCTGGGTGAAACACTATTGTATTTGTTGGCATTGATTATTATTATTATTAGGGGTTCAGCAGCAAAGCAAATTTCGAAAGCTCACAACACGCCTGTGACTTAGGTTCATGAAATTCATTACATAGGTCCCTCTCCTCTCAAGAAACAAATTTGCCTCGAGGACCCATAATGTCCACCAGGATGGATTTTCCACCATTTAAATTTTGTTATGATATGAGCCATGACCAGCTTTTCAAAGCACTTCATGGCTACCAACGTGAGGGCTACGGGGGGGTAATCATTTAGGCAGGGTACCTTTGCTTCCTTGGGCACAGGGGCTATGGTGGTCTGCTTGACACATGTAGGTATTACAGACTCAGTCAGGGAGAGGTTTAAAATGTACAAAGAATGTATAATCTTAATTCTCAGACAATAGAACCATACCTGCAATAGTATTGTGAAAAGACAGGACAGGAACACATCAGTCTCCAATGCACCATCTGACAAGTTGTTCTACACAGGAGCATGAAGAAAGGTAAAACACATATCCTGTCTCACATCCCCAAAACATTGCTAGGTGCTTTCAGTGATGACAGTACCAAAATACAACAACTCGTGTACAAAAACACTGCAACGCAAACAAGTTACAATGTGAAATCGCCTTTATCCCATTCAGACCTTAGAGGACCAAACTACATCTCCCATAATGCAACATCAGCACCAGTCAGCAGCTCAGCTAACCGTCTGCATCACAGAAAGGCATGCTAGCTAGCAACAGCAGCACTCTGTAAACTATATTAATAACAACAATAAAACTCTGAAAGTTACATGTTTCAATAGTCTCACACTCCCTTATAACAATATCTACAGCATTAACCTTGGGATGTTTTATTTATTTCACGTTACGGACTTCTACAAAGGAGCAATCTGCAACACATACCTTTCTCTCTCAGTGTTTTCTCGGACTGAGAGAACGGGAGCTACGGGTAGTACCAGGGTGTTAGTAGGTGACGCAAGCACCCAGATCAAATAAAATAAATTTAATGAAACAAAACCCGAAGATGTTAATCATTCAGCTACTGTAGCTGCCTACCTAACATCAACAGGCATCACCAGTAGCGCAACAATTTTAAAATAGACACCAAAAGTAAAGTTCCTGGCGATCTGACTCCCCCCTTCTGTCTGAACTTGGAATATTCCTGTTCGCGGGCTTTGACCCTCAACCTGGTTGCTCTGCTCTGCAATGTGTACTATTCTAATCATTTGAAGTTTGATGGAATAACCATTTTAACTCTACTACAAGGGCATAGCGGGATTGTTGCCTGTAATCCATGGCTTCTGGTTGGGATATGTACGTACGGTTACTGTGGAGACGACGTCGTCGATACACTTATTGATGAAGCCGATGGCTGAGGTGGTATACCATTGGATGAATCCCGGAACATATTCCAGTCTCGCCACCATCCGGTGAAATTGCAGAGCGAGAAATTCAAAATACAAAATTCGTAATATTAAACATTCATGAAAATACAAGTGTCTTACATCGTTTAAAAGCTTAACTTATTGTTAATCCAGCCGCTTTGTCAGATTTCAAAAAGGCTTTATGGCGAAAGCATACCATACGATTATCTGAGGACAGCGCCCCGCATACAAAAGCACTACAAACATTTTCCAAACAAGCAGAGGCATCACGAAAGTCAGAAATAGCGATAAAATAAATCACTTACCTTTGAAGATCTTCCTCTGTTTGCAATCCCAAGGGTCCCAGCTACATAACAAATGGTTGTTTAGTTCGATAAAGTCCTTCTTTATATCCCAACAAAGTCAGTTTAGTTGGCGTGCCTGATTCAGTAATCCACCGGTTTTCCTCGTTCAAAATGCATACAAGTGAATCCCAAAAGTTACCAATAAACTTTGTCCAAACAAGTCAAACAACATTTCTAATCAATCCTCAGGTACCCTAACATGTAAAAAAAATTATAAAATTCAAGACGGAGAATAGTATGCTCATTACCGGAGATAAATAACGAAGTGCACGCCCTCATCGACGTGCGCCACAAGACTACAGCAAAAATGGGAGCCACCTAGAAAAACTACAAATTCTAGCTCATTTTTCAAAAAACAAGCCTGAAACTCTTTCTAAAGACTGTTGACATCTACTGGAAGCCCTAGGAACTGCAATCTGGGAGGTATTCCATTGATCTTCCCATAGACAGCCATTTCAATGAGTGCTGAGCTCAACAACAACAACAACAAAATTTTCAGATGGATTCTCCTCGGGTTTTCACCTGCCATATCAGTTCTGTTATACTCACAGACATTATTTTAACAGTTTTGGAAACTTTAGAGTGTTTTCAATCCAATACTACTTTGACCAGTTCCTGGTTAGACCAGTTCCTGGTTAGACCAGTTCCTGGTTTGACCAGTTCCTGGTTAGACTAGTTCCTGGTTTGACCAGTTCCTGGTAAGACTAGTTCCTGGTTTGATATTTGTAGTCTTCTACTGAGTTTCTCTGGTGGGAGGCTGGACTGAACAGAGAGACGTTATTTTCATTCTGTGTTTGTGTGTGTGTTTACGATAGAAGAGGGAAGGTGACATCAGAGCTGGAGAGAGAGAGAGAGAGAGAGCGATAGAGAGAGAGAAAGAGAGAGAGAGAAAGAGAGAGTGAGAGAAACAGATGGAAAGAGAGAAAGAGGGATAGAAAGAGCAATAGAGGTGAGAGACCTTGGCATCATGGTGTGGGAAAGAAGATATTTACGATGTGTTCCAGAACAATAAAATCTGAACAATGTTAATTCATATGGTTTCCAGTAGCATTGTAATGTGTCCAATTGTTTGTGTGTGTGTGTGTGTGTGTGTGTGTGTGTGTGTGTGTGTGTATGTTGGACTGCTATGCGTTGTAACAGACGACTCTATTGGGGCTGCTACAACATATAAACACATTAGTTCCAACAGGCTTCCTGGCTTGATACAGCAGTTTAGGTAAACAAAGTCTGAAGTTACATTTGAAATCACACACACACACATACACACATACATACACACGAACATACACACACACACACACACACCCACGACATAAACACACACACTAGTCTGGAGCGGATGCTACTCTTGAACAGAGGTCCATCAATCTCCTCCTCCTGCCACCACCACAGATGTTTGTGACATCACAATTATCATCATCAGACCTTTGACCTCTCCAAACGCAGCTCACTCTCACTGTCCCTGCACACACACACACACACACACACACACACACACACACACACACACACACACACACACACACACACACACACACACACACACACACACACACTCCCGTGGTGTGAGTTCTAGCCCATCACCACCAACCAGGTTACAGCACATTGGGGATGTCTTTAACATGAACTCAAATTAACTTTATTGACTTTTTACTTTTGGTGGTGAGTTGTGGATTCCAGATGGCCAACAAGATCTCACGGTTTGACCAATTTGACTACAGATTCTGACGTTTGTTCACGTTTCTCCAAACGTATTGGACACCCTGGGTTTCTCCTCCTGCTGCGGCTCCTCCTTCATTAATTTCTAATGGTTAAGTTAAGGGTTAAGGTTTGGGATAAAGTTAAAACAATTCCACAGTAAAGTTCAGGCATTAATTCATGTATAAGTTAAGGGTTAAGGTTTGGGATATATTTTAAACAATTCCACAGTAAAGTTCAGGCATTAATTCATGTATAAGTTAAGAGTTAAGGTTTGGGATAGATTTAAAACATCTCCACAGTAAAGTTCAGGCATTAATTCATGTATAAGTTAAGAGTTAAGGTTTGGGATAGATTTAAAACAACTCCACGGTAAAGTTCAGGCATTAATTCCAACGCCATAGCAAAACCCAAGCCTACTTGATGGTAATAGTGCTCATCGTTGCCCCTAGTGGTTTTAAAGACATCTCCCGACGTCCTCGGGGCATTTTTTTTCATAACGAACTTGTGTACAGTACACAATTTTCTTACGAATTCCAATTTGTTGTGGCTAACGTTAACTAGGTTAGCTAGGTGGCTAACGTTAGCTTGGCTACGGGTTTAGGTTACGGTTAGCGGTAGGAGTAAGGGTTAGGTAACATGCTATCAAAGTAGTTAAAGTGTTAGGGTCAGGGGTTAGGGTTAGGGTGCTATCAACTTTTCAGCAGGACAATAACCTTAAACACAAGGCCAAATGTACAGTGCCTTTGGAAAGTATTCAGACCCCTTGACTTTTTCCACATTTTGTTATGTTATAGCCTTATTCTAAAATTGATTAAATTGTTTTTTCTCCTCATCAATCTACACACAATACCCAATAACGACAAAGCAAAAACAGTTTGTTAGAATTTTTTGCTAATTTAAATAAAAACGGAAATACTACATTTACATAAGTATTCCGAACCTTTACTCAGTACTTTGTTGAAGCACCTTTGGCAGCGATTACAGCCTCTAGTCTTCTTGGGTATGACGCTACAAGCTTGGCACACCTGTATTTGGGGAGTTTCTCCCATTCTTCTCTGCAGATCCTCTCAAGCTCTGTCAGGTTGGATGGGGAGCATCGCTGCACAGCTATTTTCAGGTCTCTCCAGAGATGTTTAAGTGCGGACTCTGGCTGGGCCATTCAAGGACATTCAGAGACTTGTCCCGAAGCCACTCCTGCATTGTCTTGGCAGTGTGCTTAGGGTCGTTGTCCGGTTGGAAGGTAAACCTTCACCCCCAGTCTGAGGTCCTGAGTGCTCTGGAACAGGTTTTCATCAAGGATCTCTCTGTACTTTTCTCCATTCATCTTTGCCTCGATTGTCTCCCAGTCCCTGCCACTGAAAAACATCCCCACAGCAAAGATGCTGCCACCACAATGCTTCACTGTGGGGATGGTGCCAGGTTTCCTCCAGACGTGACGTTTGGCATTCAGGCCAAAGAGTTCAATCTTGGTTTCATCAGACCAGATAATCTTTAGGTGCCTTTTGGCAAACTCCAAGCTGGCTGTCATGTGCCTTTTACTGAGGAGTGGCTTCCATCTGGCCACTCTCCCATAAAGGCCTGATTGGTGGAGTGCTGCAGAGATGGTTGTCCTTCTGGAAGGTTTTCTGATCTCCACAGAGGAACTTTAGAGCTCTATCAGAGTGACCATCGGGTTCTTGGTCACCTCACTGACCAAGGCCCTTCTCCCCCGATTGCTCAGTTTGGCCGGGCGGCCAGCTCTAGGAAGAGTCATGGTTGTTCCAAACTTCTTTAATATAAGAATGATGGAGGCCACTGTGTTCTTGTGGACCTTCAATTCTGCAGACATTTATTGGTACCCTTCCCCAGATCTGTACCTCGACACAACCTTGTCTCGGAGTTCTACGGAAAATTCCTGTTGTAGAGCGTTTGGACATTAGGAGAGGTAAAGATCTTTCCTTCTTGCTCTCATTGTCACACATACGTTTCTTTGTTTGTTGGATCAGAATGTATCTCTCTCCCTCTCTCTCTCATCCCTCTGTCTTCATCTCTTTCTCTCTCTCTCTCTCTCTCTCCATCTCTCCCTCTCTCTATCCATCTATCTCTCTCTCCCTCCAACCGTTCCCTCAATCTCTCTCACTCAACCCTATCTTTCCATCCCCCCTCCCCTTCTCTCTGCAGCGAGATCACACCAGATAGACTTCAGTATTCAACGTTTGTCCAGGTCTCCAGGAGATGCCTCAATACTGTCCACTAGGGGCAATGTGAGCGCATATTAGTAGGCTTGCGAATAGCTATGGTGTTGTAGATGGGGATAGAGGACGGGCTTAAACCGTATGCTTTGGCTCCGAGGACCACGGCCTCAATCCCAGTGCAAGGCACTCATTTTGTTCCCTTCAGTTTTAACCTTGTTCCAAACCTGACTCCTTACCTTAACCAGTCAAAAATAATGTCTAAACTCAACCGTCAAGTTGTTTCGGTTTTAACCTTATCCCAAACCTAATCTATTGTCACTTTACCCATTGTCGTGTCTTTGGGGCACCATTAAACTGAAGACATGTTTATCAATTAACTCCCTGTAATTATTATCACACGATTAAACTGATTAATTGTTTAATTGTAATTAACTAGGAGATCGGGGAACCAAGGAAAATATTCAGATTACAAAGTTATAATTTTCCTAATATAACTTTCCTATATTATAACATTATATATTATATTCTATTATAGTATAGGCCGATTATCTTCTGGTTTAAATGATGTATTTTACCTCGCGTCCAGTCTCATTCCAAACGTTGTAAATTGTTGTATCTGCACGAATCCAGCCTTTACTAAAGTCATCCATACATCAATTGTCTTAAAATCATTTATTTACTAAACTAAGTAATTCACAGAAAGCATACAACAGTAATTATCTTCACAAAGAATTGGTAGAGTAATGTGCCCAAGTGGGCTAAACAGGCATGGCTGGTGTCTTGTTAAACAAAGGGTCATAAAGGGCAGCTGAGGAGGCACACAGAGTTCATTAATATTAACAATTGATATGCTAATCCTTTGCACATGAACGCTCACTCATTCGGGAACAATTGCAAGCAATATAGATTTACGCTCAGTGTGTCGTCGGGATCCTTGTTGGAGAGTCGTTCTGTTGGAGAGTTTTCTCTTTCTCTCTCTCTCGGTTAGAATGGTTCTTTCAAAGCGACATTCATTAATGTCGTTATAGAATGGATGTTTCGTTGGTCTTCGCGTTCAATGATATAATTTACTTAGCAGCAGACTAATAATTAATATCAAAGACTTGTTCTTATTCTGTCGGTCTCGATAGTCTAAAAGTTTAACCACGTGGTATAGGTAACTTTCAGTAGAGGAGTTGGATGGTCAAACCTTGGCTCTCTCTTCTGAGGTAAGCTGGTCTGAAGAAAGTAAATCAGGGTGGGGTTTTATACGTGAACATAGAACAGGCTAGTCACATGACGTCTTGTCCTGTCCATGTCCCTGGGGAGGCGTGCCGATGACTGAGTTAACCTGTTAGGGCTAGGGGGCAGTATTTGCACGGCCGGATAAAAAACGTACCCGATTTAATCTGGTTACTACTCCTACCCAGTAACTAGAATATGCATATAATTATTGGCTTTGGATAGAAAACACCCTAAAGTTTCTAAAACTGTTTGAATGGTGTCTGTGAGTATAACAGAACTCATATGGCAGGCAAAAACCTGAGAAGATTCTGAACAGGAAGTGGCCTGTCTGACAAGATCTTGTTTTTCTTGTCTCTGTTTATTGAAGACTGAGGATCTTTGCTGTAACGTGACCCATCCTACGGCTCCCATAGGCTCTCAGAGCCTGGGAAAAAGCTGAACGATATCGAGGCAGCCCCAGGCTGAAACACATTATCGCTTTTGACAAGTGGCCGATCAGAGGACAATAGGCTTAGGCGCGTGCCCGAGTCGACCCCATGCTTTATTTTCTTTCGTCTGTTTACCTTAATGCAGATTCCCGGTCGGAATATTATCGCTTTTTTACGAGAAAAATGGCATAAAAATTTATTTTAAACAGCGGTTGACATGCTTCGAAGTACGGTAATGGAATATTTAGAATTTTTTTGTCACGAAATGCGTTGTGCGCGTGACCCTTATTTACACTTCGGATAGTGTCTTGAACGCACGAACAAAACGCCGCTGTTTGGACATAACTATGGATTATTTTGAACCAAACCAACATTTGTTATTGAAGTAGAAGTCCTGGGAGTGCATTCTGACGAAGAACACCACAGGTAATCAAACTTTTCTAATAGTAAATCGGAGTTTGGTGAAGGCTAAACTTGCTGGGTGTCTAAATAGCTAGCCCTGTGATGCCGGGCTATCTACTTAGAATATTGCAAAATGTGCTTTCACCGAAAAGCTATTTTAAAATCGGACATATCGAGTGCATAGAGGAGTTCTGTATCTATAATTCTTAATATAATTGTTATGCTTTTTGTGAACGTTTATCGTGAGTAATTTAGTAAATTCACCTGAAGTTTCGGTGGGTATGCTAGTTCTGAACGTCACATGCTAATGTAAAAAGCTGTTTTTTGATATAAATATGAACTTGATTGAACAAAACATGCATGTATTGTATAACATAATGTCCTAGGGTTGTCATCTGATGAAGATCATCAAAGGTTAGTGCTGCATTTAGCTGTCTTCTGGGTTTATGTGACATTATATGCTAGCTTGAAAAATGGGTGTCTGATTATTTTTGGCTGGGCACTCTGCTGACATAATCTAATGTTTTGCTTTCGTTGTAAAGCCTTTTTGAAATCGGACAGTGTGGTTAGATTAACGAGAGTCTTGTCTTTAAAATGCTGTAAATAGTCATATGTTTGAGAAATTGAAGTAATAGCATTTCTAAGGTATTTGAATAACGCGCCACAGGATTCCACTGGCTGTTACGTAGGTGGGACAATTTCGTCCCGCCGGCCCTAGAGACGTTAAGCTTGGTACAGAAATACAATTCTATCACATTGTCATGACGTTGGCCTGTGGGTAAGGTTAATGACCCCCCCCATAAATACCTTTCTCCCTTCCCCTCTCTGACCCTACTGAAGGACTTGAATAGCCTGTGTTAAAATATAGAGAGTCTGGGAACATCAAACAAATGGGGAAAAGGAACCATATTTTGGTAATAAAACCAGTTGGAAATATGCTTGGGAACGTAATGAGTATGTATGTCAGTTCGTTGTTATCTGAGACATTATGATTGATGACAGGACGACATAAACTGTACCTGAGAAAGTATACACCCTCTAGTTATCAGAGTAACATGGAATTGTTATGCAATTGAAATGTTTGATATTGAAATTGTTTGTTAGGAGATGAAATGTAATTTTAGCTTCCAAATGAGAGATTTGGCTTTTCATAAGGAAAGTGCCCTGCTTGATCAGTGGCCCACCCCTGTGAAGAGGAGGGGTTATAAACGATGAAACACATCCTTCCCCCCTCTCCACTATATAAGCCTTTGACGAAAAGATAACCAGGTGGTTCCAGTACGTGAGGTCTGCAGCCTCTACGTTAGAAGGACACACATGTCAACTAAACCATATCAAGTACAGAACTAAGCCAACCTCGGCATGAGCTTTGATGGCGAATGGTATGAACTTTGAGCTTATTCACTACAGAAGTGATACTTCCTAGCCGTTGAGTTAGCAGCGGCCGCTGTAGACGTGGGCTAGGAAAGGACGGACGACGGATCCAGTCTAACAGACGGACGAAGATACCACCACGTATCCAATTTACCACCAGAGACAATCTTAAGAGTTTACAGGAAGATCTGTTGGCCAACCCGGCCAGCATCTACGACCAATCTACCGAAGTGCAGCTCAGAGTAAATATTTATTGCATTTTCCTTTTCCAAATGGGCGGTAATTTAGAATGCATAAGCTAATGTATTTACGATAGCATAGCTGCTGTTTCTTCGTTCCTAAATCTTCCCGCTCTTTCATTCAAGCCCAACCCCCTTTCCTTTGTGTAACCAGCCATGATACAGGTTCCGTCCACCAGGACGTTTTCTGTATGACATAATTTGTATTCTGTGTATATGTAATTCTGTGTGATTAGTTTAGGTATTTAGTAAATAAATAATTAAACCCAATTTTGTATTGCTGATTCAACTTGTTAGTCAGGGTTCGTGAAGATAGCCAAGAATTTACAACTTTCATTATGAGACTGAAAATAAGATAAGGGTTAATATTGACTGCTATCGATGTAAAATATTACTAAGTATTTTAAGAGTTTATTCGGAAGATAACGGCTCTATAAACGTTCTTCTGTGGTGCCCCGACTTTCTAGTTAATTACATTTACATGATTAGCTTAATCAGGTAATATTAATTACAGAGAAATCATTTTATAAGTTAGCATGTCATGTCACTTAATCCGGCATAGCCAAAGACACGACATTTGGAGCCCCCGTGCGAGGAATCTAAAATAGGATGAAGCTTTCATTTTGATTCAGCCTATATAAAATTGAAAAGCAGATTACATAATATACCAAGTTTATTATATACATTATGGGAATTGTAGACCGGAATTATTGGTGCGTGTGTGCTCTGGAGAATCGCCTCCGTGTTGTGCTCTGAGGTAGTCAGTGGCGAGCATAAGCTATACAGTTCTGTATGAGGACTGATAAAGCTATCTGAGAAATAGCGCGTTTGGCCAAACGCTGGGCTATTTCTGCCTCTCGCGTTTCAGACGCGTGTTGGCTAGGTCATTATTAATTTCTAGAGCGAGGACAAAGAGCCAGCCTATTGAAATTTAGGAGAGATTAGCTTGACCAGCGATAAGTATCTCTCTGTCTCTCTCGCATTTCGATGCGAGTAGACCACGGTGCATTTTGTTGTTTGCCGCGAGTTCCGGTTAAAACATCGTCAAATATCGCCGAAAAGGGTTTGAACATAATACGTTATAAGTAAAACATTTCCCTTGCCAAGGAAATCCTATGTTGAGCATTTTTCAGGCATCAAGTAGCATTAGCTTGCTCGAGATGCTAAGCTAACAAAAGGGAAAACAGCCATTTTGTTTTGTGCCACATTGTAATTCATCCGACTTGAGTTGGACTTCAGCGTGTGCCAGCAGGGACCTCTGAAGAGTCACCAGTACTTTCCTTCAAGAATAATTAGTCAGGTGACACTCAAGTCGTTACTTATGATATCCAGACGGATATCGATGTCTTATTCAATTGAACTAATAAGTGAAATTGCCAGATTTACATTCTCAAGTGGATCCTTTAAAAAAATATCCAAATTGATGAGTTTTCTAAATGAGACATTGTAATCTTTTTCCCACATTAACCTAGATGAATAAACCTCTCAGTTTAATTAAAGTTTATATCCCAAATAGCCTATACAGGTTTGATTTATCATTAAAATTGATCAATCAGTAAAATTTGGTTTTTGCAAAACCCATTCAGTAATCCAGTACTGACAGAAGTCCCGCCCCCACGGGAATCCCTTGTGGCTTCGGCCCAAGGAAGAAGTGTACCATAGTGGGGAGTGTTCCCAACATTTGATCGACTGTTTACACAATCAATGGAGATTGTATGGATTATCGTTTCATTCAATTTAATAAGTTAAATTGTTGAACATACCTTAATGTTCTTCCAATCAAATGAGACACTTTTAAAACTTCTCATATTAACCTGGATGAAGCAACCTCAGGTTAATTCAAATGTAATACCCAGATAGCCTACCCAGGTAGGATTAATCATTGGCATTGATTAATTCATTCAATTTGCTTTTGCAAATTCATTCACATCCAACTTCCACATTACTGGTACAGTACTGATGGTTCGTCAACATCTATAAATAGATTTAACTTGTCTTTGCAGCTTCCAATGAATTCCAAACCCAAACATTGAAAAAAGAAATAGGAACATTTTTCCTCGAAATTTTTCTAATAATGTGCAAGCTACCAAAGGAGGTGGTCACCACTCCTCCGCTAATTAGTGAATCTCAACCCATAAAAGGATCGATCTCTGACCTCAGCAGGGATACCAACCCTAATTATGGCATTAGCGAAAACACAGCCGAAATTGCGAACGCTCTCCAAAATCAACCATCAAACACAGGTTTTGTGATGGTTCTCTCCACTTTAGCACTTATGTATCGCCATCAAAGGTTGGCATCGATCCAATACCACAGTGCACAGCTGAAGCACATGCAAGACATGGCTAACATGAGGGCAAAGGTGGAGAGAACTGAGCAACTATTGACAAAAGCAGGAAATGAAAACATTCTGCTAGTCGAGGAACTGCGCTTGAAATCGTAAGAATTAAAAGTAATTGCAAATACTTATGACGATGAACGAGCACAAACTCTCCAACAAAATCGTCATCTGCAGGAACAACTCGATTTAGCCAAAACTAAATGCGATGTAGTCCACGCCAAACTAGATAAATCTGTCGAGTTATCTACAAACAGGAACGCGCAATTTGATATCATGCAGGCAGTTTTGTTGAACGTTACTCAAGGTAACAATGTTCTACTCCAAATTCTGCAGACCAAAGACGATCAGTTGATGAACACAATGACTAAGTTGGATGACAAATCAGCAGAACTTATTGAAGTTGCTGACCAAATGAATGATGAGAGAACTCAGGTGATGAGGATGGAAATATTGATTTCTAAGCAAGCAAAGGAAATCTCATCACTGAATCTCTCGCTCCGTACTCAAGACCGCTATCTGCAAACCATAACAGATAAGTTTGAGACCGAAAGGAGCAGAGGTGACACTCACGTGTCCAAAATCGGTACTCTAAGCGCTCAAGTGGACTCTGCAATGCAGCAGAAGACCACCCTTAGGTACCATCTGGAGGAAGTCCAGAATGGTCACGCTCTACAGCATGACTACCCATCCAAGCAACCGGAGTCCGGTACTCAAAGGAGTGAAGATGATAGGTTTCAGACATTGCCTCCATCATGTGTCCCTCAGTCTTCTCCTCTTGGCCATTCGGCACTGAGTAACATGGAGCCTCTTGGCCAACAAAGCCAAAGCACGGCTTCTCCTCTTGGCCTGTCGGCCCCAATTTCTCCACAGGATGAAGCCAACCCTCTCCGCCCGCTTGGCGAGGAATACCTTGACAAACTCGTCAAGAATTTCCCTGTTGAAGCGAACGTCGAATAGACACGTGACAAGGTTCATTCGTCTACAACAGCAACACGTGCTAAATGACTACGCTAAACTTGCCACAGCTTTGAAATTAGAATTCAGTGGTTCTGCGACTCGCAAACACAATAGCTCACTGGCTAATACGGTCAAACAAGCTCAGAACGAACACCCACAAGCTTTCTATCATAGGCTTCGTTCAGCTTACTTTGGCCTACTCACGGAAACAGGAATGGAAGAGCTGTTACCATTCAAACAAATGTTTCTGTTGAACATGTATCCCACCTTCATTACCTACTTGGGCCCTGCAGCTCACGTTGGCTTGCCTATCTTACAACTCAGAGAGCTTGCAAGCACAGCTTTTGAGGCATCAAAAGCTCGCAACACTAAGAGCCCTGACCACTCGGTTTTGAAGTTTGACCAGGAGCACTCACTCCAGTTAGAGGGTGCATTATCAGGTATTGGAGCGTCGAGAGATGACGCACAACAACAGTTTCTAACACAAGACCATGATTCCAATAACCGCCGCGGTCGAAATAACTGTAAAGTACGTCGCCTTCAAAACGACTTCCGCTACAATCGACCTGTTCGCTACGTTCCTGTACCCAACCCACACAAAGTGTCAGAGCACAAGGGTAACAAAGGGTTGAAGTACGATCAAAACGTAGACCAATGTTCTCCAGAAGTCCCACTACGGGAAGAACTAAAGCGAGAACAGTTTGAGAAAAGGGTAAAAGATAAGTCACAAGGACTAGACGGGGAATTACCGGACACCAGGTCCGCAGAAATTAACACCCATAGCAAGGACGTTAAAGTTCAAATTTCTCCCGCTCTCATTCAAGACCCTATCTAGGGCCCGCTTGATCAAGAAACAAGCCCCCGGGCTTTGTCTGTAAACTCTGATACAAAAGTTGCGAAGAAAAAGGTAAAATGCTTCGTTAAAGCCAAGCCCACTCAAAATCGGAAAAGTCAATCTGCTTCCACCTTGAACAGAAATGGCACATCACGTCGTTGCGAACGACCACTCCACTTTGTGGGGAATATGTCCACTAACCACGAATCTAAACGGCCATACCTGGAAACAATCCTGGAGGATTGCTTAACTTGTCATGCGCTAATTGATTCGTGTGCGACAATATCACTCATCTCTCAAACATTGTTTGATGATCTCAAAAGGGCTTTGAAGCCAACTAAACGTTGGTTAAAAGTAGAACGATGCGACACTACACTTCGAGGGGTCACTCAGACTACCTCGCCTCTCACATTGAGAGTCATGCTGAAACTACAGTTCAAGGACGTATCGCTCGTTCACCCTGTGTATGTTACCAGCCTCGAAACTGTACCCCTGCTACTTGGAGCAGACTTGATGGATCGATTACACCCATTGATGGATTGGAAAACCAACCAGGTATGGTCACAGGCCACAGTGCCTTCTCCACTGACCACACTGTCTTCCCCTAACGCTAGCTGCAATGCAGTCATTCACGAGGGGTATCTGTCGAAAGCACCCCTTGGGAAAAAGACGTTTAGAAACCTCTTGGTGCAGAATCCGATCCAAGGAGATAATTTACAACTTTCATTATGAGACTGAAAATAAGATAAGGGTTAATATTGACTGCTATCGATGTAAAATATTACTAAGTATTTTAAGAGTTTATTCGGAAGATAACGGCTCTATAAACGTTCTTCCGTGGTGCCCCGACTTTCTAGTTAATTACATTTACATGATTAGCTTAATCAGGTAATATTAATTACAGAGAAATCATTTTATAAGTTAGCATGTCATATCACTTAATCCGGCATAGCCAAAGACACGACAACATTAACATCAGTACATAGCATCTCAGCGTATTCCAAATAGCTTTATCCTTATTAATACATTTTATACAACCATTTGGATGCAAGTCCCATAGCTGAGGCTATTATATAAACAGTTTTATGGTAATATGGCTATATTGTCTCTTCTGAGTATCCCAAAATTGTACCAAGCGGACCAGTTCGTAGCTGGATTCTTCACCAATCTTTTATACCTTCTCCAGAACATAAATGTCGTTCGGTTCCCCAATTCTGTGAGTTGGAAGAATTTCCTGTGTCTCTCTATGGGCCATGTGGCAGGAGATTCTCCTAAAAATTTTGACCACCCCTTCACACAGGGCCTGGGTTGGGGGATGGTGCAAGGGGGAGGGGGTCAACTGTCCTCCCTGTACTCAAAGAGGGCAATGTCATGACACCATATACGTTTACTCCTGGACAAACGTTGAATACGGAAGTGAGACCGTGAGGTCATGTTGCTCCCTCCCTCCCTCCCTCCCTCCCTCCCTCCTCCCTCCCTCTCCTCTCTCTCACCTCTCTCTCTCTCCCTCCCCTCTCTCCTCTCGTCTATCTCTCTCTCTCTCTCTCTCTCTCTCTCTCTC